>NC_042957.1:47451598-47546598 GCF_901001165.1 Salmo trutta
AGTTGTACAACTGAATGCATTCAACTGAAATGTGTCTTCTGCATTTAACCCAGCCCCTCTGAATCAGAGAGGTGCGGGGGGCTGCCATAATCAACATCCACGTCTTCGGCGCCCGGGGAACAGTGGGTTAACTGCCTTGCTCAGGGGCGGAACGGCAGATTTTGACCTTGTCAGCTCGGGGATTAGATCCAGCAACCTTTCAGTTACTATCCAAATGCTCTAACCACTAGGCTACCTGCACAGCCAACAGTATTTATGAAAGCGCAATACCCTCTTGAGAAAACAAAATCACCAACACACTAAACTGTCAACAAGACAAGAGCTCCTCAAAACTTTCCCACCATTGCAGTCTGTTTTTTGGCATAGGGGAGAGAGGCTGTTAGTATACTATTCTAGCCTTTCACTCTATAGTTGGCAGCGCTCGTCTACTCAACAGCACAACTGTAGGTGCTCTTACACAACAATACACGACTATACTGTTTACAACTCAAGCCCCCCTCAAACTTTTCACGTCTTTGCTAACAGCCCATTTCAATGCTCCATTGTGTAGCAAAACAAATACCAGTCTACTGTACCTTTTTTGTTTAAAGAACATGGTTGATTGTATGGCTACGCATCCTCGTGATCAGTCTTCATGTTTTACACATCCTCATGTTCAGTCTTCATGTCTTTCCAAGAGACTTGCAGTACAAACAAATCTTCTGCAAGAGGTCCAAGCAGTGGGTGGGGAAGAAAGTGTACCAGAGGCTTGTCCACCTGGCTGTGGAGTGCAGAAAGGACCAGACGGTTGTCTACGAGGATCCTGAATCACAGCTCCCCAAACTCAACATCCCTGCCAACATCGCCACAGTGCCAAAGCCTGCTAAACCAGCTGCCATTACCCAACACAAGAAGAGGTTCACCAGCTGAAGAACATTCTGGAACCTGCCTGGAACATTCAACCAACACAACATCCATATTCAATTGGACTGATGTTGTAGTATAATTATGAATGGCTATTATGCTCAACACTGCATTGTGGTATAGATATTGCTAGATAATGTACATATGTATATAATTGTGTTTTATATAATATTTTTTACAAGTGTACTGACAAGTGACTAAGTGATTCCAGCTGCATCAGAAACCAATAAAGTGTTGACTTCAACTTCTGGATCAATTCATTGTGATATTCATGAAATGTACACTCTCAGAAAAAAGGGTTCCAAAAGGGTTCTTCAGCTGTCCCCATAGGATAACCTTTATTTTTGGTTCCAGGTAGAATCATTTTTGGTTTCAGGTAGAACCCTTTGGGTTCCATGTACAACCCTCTGTGGAAAGGGTTCTACATGGAACCGAAAGGGGTTATACCTGGAACCAAAAATAGTTATTCAAAGGGTTCTCCTACGGGGACAGCCAAAGAACCCGTTTAGGTTCTAGATAGCACCTTTCTTTCTAAGAGTGTATTTGGATCAACTAGCTTCAGTCTTACTGCTAAAACAAAGGATGCAATAAGCAGACATGGCTTGTATTCAAGACAAAGTGTATTTGCTCTGGAGACCGAGGTGAGCTTACACAGCTGTGTGCAGTAACAGTTACGGCAATGTCTGACATAGAGTGCCCTGCGTAAGTATTGGGACAGTGAAGCATGTTTTATTCATTTGGCTCTATACTCCAAAAGTTTGGATTGGAAATCAAACAATGACTATGATGTTAAAGTGCAGCTTTCATTTGAGGGTATTTTCATCCATATCGGGTGAAGCGTTTAGATATTACAACACTTTTTGTATATGGTACCCCCGTTTTAGGGGACCAAAAGTATGGGGACAAATTCACTTATGTGTATTAAAGAAAATAAAAAGTGAAGTATTTAGTCCCATATTCATAGCACGCAATGCCTACATTAAACTTGTGACTCTACAAATGTGTTGTATGCATTTGCTCTTTGTTTTGGTTGAGTTTCAGATTATTTTGTGAATGGTACGTCATTTTGGAGTCACTTTTGTTGTAAATAAGAATAGAATATGTTTCTAAACACTTCTACATGAATGTGGATGCTACCGTGATTACGGATAATCCTCAATGAATTGTGAATAATGATAAGTGAGAAAGTTACAGACGCATAAATATCATAGCCTCAGACATGCTAACCTCTCACCATTAAAATAACAGGAGAGGTTAGCATTTTGGATTAGCAGTAATAATGGCAGCATCCACTTTCATATAGAAATGTAAAGAAACATATTCTATTCTTATTTAGAATGAAAGAGACTCCAAAATGAAACAATACATTATTTACCGTTCATTTCTATTGGACACAGTTGGCAGGCAGTGGGGGAGGGAGGAAGGTCAGGTGCTGTGACGCGGCTAGCCCAGTAGGGGGCAGAGGTGTGAAGGCTGGGAGTAGTTGGAAGTCAAACCAGACCTCACCGTGTCACACTGCACACAATGTGTCACCACCCTCTGACAAAGAGTGGGAGAGAGGGATGGTAAAAGAAAGGATGGACTGCAAGTGTGTTTGTGTGTACTTGGCCTTCTCAGTGCTGATGTGTTGGTGTATGAATTGATGAAAGTATTCAAACATGTCTGTTTGTAAATTAGTACAATTATATGTGTTGGTGTGACTGTGTGCATTGTATGTGTGTGTTAGATTGTTTGTATGTTCGACACAGCACATCTCTGGGTCTCTTTGTGTGTGTGTGTGTGTGTGTGTGAAATCCTATTTTATTTCTTCTTTCTTCTCTCTCTATCCCCTGAATGTGTCTCCTGGGACTCACTTGGCATCACTCCTCACTTTTTATTCTCGCTCTGCAAACTGCTGCTGTCTGAGCACAAGCTGGCACACCACACACACATGTACACACACACAAACACACACAGACACACATGTACACACACACAGACACACACAGACACACACACAAACACACACACACACACACACACACACACACACACACACACACACTCCCTGGCACACACTAAAACACAGACACTTCCTTAAGATCCCACCCATACACGTACAGATCTACACACACACACACAACACACACTTTCAATTTTAAACCACACACACTCATTCTTTCAAGCTCACATCACAGATAAAGAACAAGCTGTATTTTGACATGCGCTCTCCCAATACAAACACCATCAAATACAAGTTCCATCAAAGACATTAACAGAAATACACAGACATCTATGCAAGCCCATGATGCGTGTACAGACTGAGGTAATACATACAAACAGTTCATCAGTGACAACAGCACATAGAGAATCAGTGCCACTCAGAATACCAATGGAGAGAGATAGAGCGTAAACACTCACACACACGCACACACACACACGCACACACACACACACACATCCTGTAAAAGGAGAAGGTTCCACACGTTCAGAAGCACAAAAAAAGAACTGTCACAAGTACTCACACAGTCAGCCACACAAACACTCTCCCACAAACGCAGACTGACAGGCAGACGAGAGAAACTTCATAAAGCAACAAATAAATAAATAAAAGACAAGTATGTTAGAGATGAATTATTAACAAGGAGAGAGAGATGCAAACAGGAAACAAGAGCACGAGAGAGAGGGAGTGGGGGTGAGAGGGAGTGGAAGGAGAGAGGGAGTGGGGGGGAGAGGGAGTGGGGGGGAGAGAGGGAGTGGGGGGAGAGGGAGTGGGGGGGAGCGAGTGGGGGGGAGAGGGAGTGGGGGGAGAGAGGGAGTGGGGGGAGAGGGGGTGGGGGGGAGTGAGTGGGGGGAGAGAGGGAGTGGGGGGGAGAGGGGGTGGGGGGGAGTGGGGGGGAGAGGGAGTGAGGGGGGAGAAAGGGAGTGGGGGGGAGAGAGGGAGTGAGAGTGAAGACAGAGACAGCTGGGGAGGGTAGACCCCATCTCACTTTTCTATTGAGCCTAATACCAATACTCACAGCTGTTGAAACTTAATAGACAGCAGGAACTACATTATTCACTGCATACACAACTAGCAGAAGCTCTAGTTAAACTGTACGTTAGAATGTGGGGTTGTGAGTACTGTAGGTACTGACTACATGTACCTGTGTGTATAGTATATGAAAGTGTACGTAAGTTTGGGCGACAGTATGAGTGTCCACGAGTGCATCCTATTTTGCCCGTTTTTTTTTATTTCCTTCCCTCTCTCTTTTTTTTTGGTAAGAGAGAGTAGTGTGATCGCAGTATGCAAATGAAATGGTTATTACCGCATTGCTCATCAAGCAGCGCGGAGCAGACATTAATAGGCTGATGAATATGCATGTGAATTTGTTAATTAAGTTAATTATTCTGCTGAAAATGCATTCGTCTTCCAAGGACATCTTTCCCAGGATTCCAACCACCTCCTCTCATTAGTCATGTGATATTTTACACTGGGCCTGGCTGGCGCCGGGACAAGTTGGGTCGGGGGTCAGGGGTCAGGGTGCAGCACACACTACATATAGCATGAGGCTTAAGTCTTATTTAATAACAGTAATGCCAGTCTCAGAGAGGAGAATAATGATCTCAGATCATTTGTTACGTATTCAAAACTATGTTTTTCACATTCAGTCATGAGAGAGAGTTGAACTTGACCAATATATTTTATCAAAACATACACCTGCCTTTTGTGATCAGGTTTCCCCCCCATCTCTATTTTTCCTCCTCCCTCCATCTCTCCTGTCCATCTCTCCTCTTTTCCAGTCTGGTAATTCCCTTTCTCTCCTGGTTTTCCTCTAATTGCTTATTAAAACCCTCTTAAATGAACTTTTTGTGCCAACTTTACAACACATTAATTAATTGTTGTAGCCAATTAAGTGTCGCTGTGCAAATGAGCTTCAGCACAAATGGTCCTGCAGGCCCCCCCCCCCCCCCCCCCCACCCCTCCCCAACAGTCTGCCACCCCAGCACCCCCTGCTCCCTTAAAGAGGCAGACCTGAGTGAGAAATAGAAAGAGGCAGAGCGACGTCTGGCAATGGTCACCTTTATCCACCGGAAATGTGGGATTATGCAGTGACTTTATTTGGTCAATGGAGCTTTCTATTGACTAACCCGTCTTAACCCACCCCCCTCAAACACTACGGACACTGATCTGTTTCTCTAATCTCTGTCTAGTGGTTCAACTAGCGATTCTGTTACCGTCTTTCTGTGGCTGTTACCCGTTAGTGATAAAACAGTGAACAAGAAACTGTGGCACCATTTTGGCTCTGAACTATAAACTGAGGAAGATTAGTATTTGGTGTTAAAAGAGCAATAAAGTACTCTGCTGCAGCAGTAAAACATATATCACTGGAGGAATAAAGTCAAAGTGTTTTTCAAATAGCCCGTAAATAAACATGTCACCATAACTGGAATGACTGACGCACAATTTTGTTGCAAAGATGGTGAGAAGAGACAGCTAATTAAACGTTGTGCTTAACTTTCAGAACACAGCCCGAGTTGAATTCAAAATGTAAATATCTTTTCTACATTTAGAATTGTGTCTTAGCCATGAGCGCCCTTAGCGGCGTTGGCAGAAAGCAGATGTTTCTGGTCTTCAGGGATACATTATTTTCAACCTAACTTCCGTTTCCCGCGAATAAAGGAAGTAAGGACTCCGCAACGTTAGGTTAAGCCATGAGAGGAGAGGAGGTTCGTTCTAAGTGTTCCGCCATTAAACAACATTTTGCAATTTTGCTGTTCATGCAACTCTATATGGGCTTTGAATGTGACACTTGCTCAGCAGCGATGCCTGTTCCCTTCTCTGTGTTCCAGTGGTGTGTGTGTGTGTGTGTGTGCGTGCGTGCGTATATATAACTATGTCTTAGCTCTGGGGCCGCGGGAGTCTCTGTCTCCGCTCCCTGAATTTACACAGCCTTGGATCAAAGAGCCTCAGTCATCAAACTGAACATCAAACTCTAGCAGGGCGCAGGGAGGCAACAGTGGCCCAGACACAGGCAAACACTCAGGAAGTACAACAAGCATAAGCAAAAAAATACACACACACACACATATATGCACAGCTGCACACACACCCGCACACACAAACAAACACCATATTCCAGACAAACATATAAAAGTATCTTGGTCTACTACTCTATGGGTACAAAAAATGACTAGTGTTATAATTAAGCAATAAGGCCAAGGGGGGTGTGGTATATGGTCAATATACCACGGCTAAGGGCTGTTCTTCTGCGCGATGCAACGCGGAGTGCCTGGATACAGCCCTTAGCCGTGGTATATTGGCCATATACCAGGAACTTCAGAGGTTCCTTATTGCTATTTTAAACTGGTTACCAACATAATTAGAGCAGTAAAAATAAATGTTTTGTCATACCCATGATAAACGGTCTGATATACCACAGCTGTCAGCCAATCAGCATTCAGGGCTGGAACCACCCAGTTTATAATAGTTCTTATTCCTCCAGAACCATATCAAAAAGAAGCGTGTAGAACAAGCTGTGGGATGAAACCGATTGACGACAGTCAAAATGGAGGGTCTTAGCACAGACAGTATGTATAGTCCATGGGTTGTCTGGATGGGCCGTAGTGAGTATGAGAACCAAAATGGCAGGGTGGCACTTTTATGGGCATTCCCTGATTGATGATAAAACCTTGTCTACCCCCGCTCCTCAATGAATTCCTCTTGTCTGTAAGACTTGGCACTGGCATGCCTACTACTTCTCCTGTGGCAGCTCCCCGCGGGCACATTCGCTATTATATAAAGCCGCTATAGGACAGACACACATCACACACACACACACAAGCATGTGAATGCACAAACAGACATATATATGCACACACACACACACACACACACAACCCCTCTCAGTCACACACTCTGCGTTTGGGGCAGGTGAGCCCCCCACCATCACCACTCATAAAGGATCACTCACCCAGAGGGCTCAGCTGGGCCTGTGTCTGGCTGGTGGGGCAGGGGGTAAGCGTGTCTGTACGTGTGCCAAATGTAGAACTAGTCTGTGGGCAAAATAGGGCGCCAGGAGAACTCAACACCAACACACACAGCCTGTCATTAGACTGTTCAGCCCCACCTCTACATTTGCCCCATGCTTTACTTTCTACTGTTCATTAGGCTACATGGGCTAGAATGATCTCCACTAAAAACAAATTGGGGGTATTTAAGTTATTAGTTTAGTCCTTATGTTTTTTTTTTTATCAAACAAACATTGTAAAGCATAAAAACATTGAGCCTGACATCCAGATATACCCTCCAGGATAACATGCATTCACAATCTAATACTACTTCTGCTTCGCATAAGATGCAATACAACGCGGGTTCACAAGCACAGTACTAACATACAACCTGGGCTATCACCTCCCAGTCCCAGAAACGACATGACAAAGATAGTGTGTCCGGATTCTCTCAACGTTTGCATTTCTACCAGTGATTCTAGCAAGCGTTTGTTCATAAGATGCCACGTCCAGCATTGATTCTTCCCACCGTTTCAGAGTAGGAGCGGCATGGCCTTTCCAAAGTAGAAGGATCAATCTAGAAGCTGTAGTGATACCAACAGTGATCAGAGAAAATGCCTAATTTGATATATTAGGTAATTATGTTGTCACCTAAAAGGCATATTCTTATTGAAACTGGGATTGTTGACTCTGACCATTCTCTCAAATGTTTCAACATACCCTTCCAGAAAGATATCTATGCATTCCTATATAGCTTGTAAGAATGTCCCTGTGTCAAATCGACATTTCCAGCACAGATTATTGTCCATAAAACCCATTTTATGAAGCCTTGTTGGAGTCCAATAGAACCTTTATAGAATCTTGTATTGCGTGACCTTCTCCCTGGCTTCCCTTATGTTCCTCCCTGAGTTAGACAAAATCTTTAACCAGGTATCATCCTGAATTTCACTTGATGTCCAGCTACTTTTGAATTGCAAACCAAATGTTTAAACCATGGAGTCAAGAAAATTACAGACAATCCATTACAGTTTCGGCCGTAGGTCCTCCTCTCATGACTGAGAATCCATAGTATGCTGTAAGTATTAATTGCGTACATGATGTCCCATCTGCATTTACTTTGGGAGTCTATAGGATACCGTTTTGGCCTACCCAAATGACGCACCAGTCAATTGCTTTTGTAATGTGCTCTTGACGATTAAAGTGTTGTCTTTGTCACGCTAAACAATGAGGTTTCTCACGCTTCCCGCGTCATCAAAAGGTGCAAATGGCCGTGCTGCCCTTAAAATGCTGGACAACGATATTTTTGTAGACAAATAGCCTGTGGTTACAACCGAATAAACCGTGTTACCGTCTGGATAAAATACAGGTAGGTCTAGCCTGGACTACGTTTAAGGTTTTTGCGCACCGTTTTTTTTGCTACTTAAATGGGTTTGGTGTCTCAGAATTGTCCGACGACTCTTTTCATGTGGATGCCCTCAGTGACCCTACAGGAGGAATAGCCCTCCCTAGACTACGGAGGTCCCAACTGGTTTGTCAACCTAAATTCAGAGAGCGCGCAGGGTCAGTCTCTCATTCCCCAGGACTAAGACGCGCAGCACCCTCCGCTGGACTGGTGTTGGTGAACGAGACTAGGCCTACTGAGGAGACACTCCGGTATAAGCGAAGGAGACGGAACAGGACCAGGGTGAGTCCTTCTCCGCTCTCATATGTAAGCAAAACTGTAGCATGTATCTTCTCTTTTCTCAGGAGGCTAACATATTTAATTTGGCTGCTTCAATATTTGAACTACATGAGCCTAATATTCAGAGAGCGATCATTTTGTTGAATGTGTCGTGGATTTGTCTAACCCCTTGCTATCTCTTCCACAGGGTAGACCTACAGCACATTCAAGGCAAGGACAGAGACAGTCCAGCTCACCTGCCGCTCCTGAGGCTCCACAGCCACAGTCAGTGGACACGAATGGACATTAACCTACTTTGAGTAACGACCCAGCTCCAGGCCAACACTGAGCTGCAGCGAGCCTGGCATATCCAACACCTTCTTCTGTCAGTGGACAACAGAACAACACCTTGAGCGAACTCCCAGTAATCAGGACAGAAATAGTGGAGATATCTCCATTTAAAGCAATTTAAAAGTTTGCTTGTTAGCAATACTTTACTGTACACTACATGATTAATCATATCAAGTATTCAATAAAATCCGATTTTGTGTATTAATGCAATGGATTGTGTGTGTGTGTGTGGGGGGGGGGGCATTTTCTGGGGACTGTAGTTTTTCCTGATCTGGTAAGCGAAAAAACTCTGGACCTAATATGGTATGACATGATTAATCTGTTGTAAAAAAAAAAGTTTAATATAAGCTGACGGGAGCCGTTTTTCTAATCAGGTTACATGGTTTAAAAAAAAGTCCTGGAAAAAACCCTGGCCTTGGGGAAGATAAAAACCCATTCATATGAATTACAATACCAGTCAAAAGGTTTGACACACCTACTCATTCCGTTTTTTACATTTATTTTACTATTCTCTACATTGTAGAATAATAATGAAGACATCAAAACTGTGAAATAACCCATATGGAATCATGTAGTAACCAAAAAAGTGTTAAACAAATCAAAATAAATTTTATATTTGAGATTCTTTAAGCAGCCACCCTTTGCCTTGATGACAGCTTTGCACACTCTTGGCATTCTCTTAATCAGCTTCACCTGGAATGCTTTTCCAACAGTCTTGAAGGAGTTCCCACATATGCTGAGCTCTTGTTGGTTGCTTTTCCTTCACTCTGCGGTTCAACTCATCCCAAACCATCTCAATTGTGTTGAGGTTGGGTGATTGTGGAGGCCAGGTCATCTGATGCAGCACTTCATCACTCTCCTTGGTCAAATAGCCCTTACACAGCCTGGAGGTGTGTTGGGTCATTGTCCTGTTGAAAAACAAATGATAGTCCCACTAAGAGCAAACCAGATGGACCGCAGAGTGAAGGAAAAGCAGCCAACAAGAGCTCAGCATATGTGGGAACTCCTTCAAGACTGTTGGAAAAGCATTCCAGGTGAAGCTGGTTGAGAGACTGCCAAGAGTGTGCAAAGCTGTCATCAAGGCAAGGGTGGCTACTTTGAAGAATCTCAAATATAAAATATATTTTGATTTGTTTAACACGTTTTTGGTTACTACATGATTCCATGTGTTATTTCATAGTGTTGATGTCTTTATTGTTATACTACAATGTAGAAAATAGTAAAGAATTAAGAAAAACCCTTGAATGAGTAGGTGTGTCCAAACTTTTGACTGGTACTGTATATTTTAAAGAAGGATTAGGGGGGTTCCTAAACACAGCCACTGGAGGCTGCTGAGGGGAGGACGGCTCATAATAATGTCTGAAACCGAGCGAACGGAATCATCAAATACATGGAACCCATGATAACATTCTGCTCCAGCCATTACCACGAACCCATTCTCCCCAATTACGGTGCCACCAACCTCCTGTGATACACAGAGAAAGCAACCTGGTTGGACAATAAAACTCACAGGGCTGAGCTTGCATCATGCAGGTTTGCATCATTTAGTCCTGCCCTATGCAACTGTAGGTCTAATAAAACAATTGCTCACAGTCTTGTCAGCTATTGCATTTCTTGATTAAATCCAGTTAATCATTTGGGATTGAAAAATTCTAGCCTAGTCTGCCCAAGTTGGAAAATACACTGAACAAAAATATAAACACATCATGTAATGTGTTGGTCCCATGTTTCATGAGCTACAATAAAAGATCCCAGACATTTTTCATAAACGCAAAAAGCTTATTTCTCAAAAATGTTGTTGTTAGGGTTGAACTGGATATTTGTTTGCATAACTTATATAATATACCGGGGAAGCTATGCTACAATAATAAGTATATAAACTACGGATAAATCAACTGCTGAAGACAGGAAGAACGACACCCGGCGACAGGAAGTGCGTCACGAGGCTGGGACCAGCCTGCACGCCGACGATAGGAGGAGCAAGTTTAAACCACGCTCCTCCTCACTCTGACAGGCCAGCATTGAGCGGGAACTATCTCTGTCAGAGAATAAAAGAGAGAACAAAGGAGGTGTCGTTCTCTTCTTCTGTCTGCCCTGCGAGGTGTCACAGAGAGACCGTATATACGAACCACCCATTTACCACACACGTGTTTGCATTAATTAAAGTACAGCTAAATCAGAAGTTACTATGTGCTGACTATTTTGTTCTGATACCAGAAACGAACTGTCGCAACTTTAACATTGTGCACAAATTTGTTTACATCCCTGTTAGTGAGCATTTCACCTTTGCCAAGATAATCCATCCACCTGACGTGTGGCGTATCAAGAAGTTGATTAAATAGCATGATCATTACACAGGTGCACCTTGTGCTGGAGACAATAAAAGGCCACTTTAGAATGTGCGGTTTTCTCACACAACAAAGCGCCACAGATGTCTCAAGTTGAGGGAGCGTGCAATTGGCATACTGACTGCAGGAATGTCCACCTGAGCTATTGACAGGCAATTTAATGTTAATTTCTGTACAGTAAACTGCTTCCAACATCATTTTTTGGTGAAAAACGAATTCTGATTGGCTGGGCCTGGCTGCCAAGGGGTTGGGCTTATGCCTTCCAAGACCCACCCATGGCTGCACACCTGCCCAGTCATGTGAATTTATCTTGATTGACGCATTGCCTTATATGAACTAAGTCAGAAAAAACTTTTAAATGATTGCGTTTATATTTTTGTTCAGTATTAACCAAATTTGATCCCATTCACATTCTCACAAATAAATGGGCTATAAATGCACAACGTTACCGCTTCGTTTACCCTGGCCAGAGGGAAGCTCATGTTAGTAGCCTAAAGTTGATCAGACTGAGGGAAGCTCATGTTAGTAGCCTAAAGTTGATCAGACTGAGGGAAGCTCATGTTAGTAGCCTAAAGTTGATCAGACTGAAAAAAACGGTTTCGTTTCCATCCAATAAAGCATTTCAGGTCACTGATGCTGCTACATGTATGTATGAATTTTTGCTCATCACCTTTCTAAATAAATACCGGAGGAAAGATATGTGCCCGGCCCGCGCGAACTGCAATTTCCGTGACTGATTGGTCAAGATACGCACAGAGACTGCAGCAGCACTCAATGTTAAGTACTGAAATTGTGCATGAGTTGTCAAATCGGTAAGAAATTTAAAAAAAAGTTATTAGCCCCCTTTTAAAAATTGTGCATCAAAAGATTTTACTAAACTAAATCAATAGTAGTGCCACACCTGATTGAAAAGTCCAAATTCAGCCTTGCCACACGTTTTCCAGTGACCCTCTGAGTGAGGGTGTGTGTGAGAGTGAGAAAGCGTTTGAGAGAAAGATGATTCAATGTGCCACCTAGTGGCCATTCTGAATTCTAACAAGCAAAATACGCTGAGTATACAAAACATTATGAACACCTGCTCTTTCCATTTTATAGACTGACCAGGTGAATCCAAGTAAAAACTATGATCCCTTATTGACGTCAGTTGTTAAATCCACTTAAAACAGTGTAGATGAAGGGGAGACTGGTAAAAGGATTTTTAAGCTTTGAGACAATTCAGACATGGATGTTGTATGTGTGCCAGAGGGTGTGGGCAAGACAAAATATTTAAGTGCCTTTAACAGGGTATGGTAGTAAGTGCCAGGCACACTGGTTTGTGACAAGAACTGCAATGCTGCTGGGTTTCACACTCAACAGTTTCCCATATGTATCAAGAATGGTCTACCACCCAAATGACATCCACCCAATTTGACAACTGTGGGAAGCATTGGAGTCAACATGGGCCAGCATCCCTGTCGAATGCTTTCGACACCTTGTAGAGTCCATGCCATGACTAATTATGGCGGTTCCGAGGGCAAAAGGGCTAGTATTCAATATTAGGAAAGTGTTTCTAGTGTTTGGTATACTCTGTGTACATGATAAGAGAATAAAGCGCATCACTTTTTAAAACTTTCTGGTCGCATGATTTCCTTTAATAAATTGAACCGAGAAAACACATATTACAAAATATCATCTTTTACAGTCACATGGTCACATGAAACCCCAAGCCAGATCTCTTCCCAATTTCTCCCTTCCCAAAACATAACAAAGGAAACAAAACCATGGACCATCTTTTTAACATGTAACTTTGTCTTTAAAGTAGAAAATAATCACACAAAAAAACATATTTGCTGCACAGAGTTATGCAGGGAGGCAAGAGATAACACAAGGCTATCAGAGATCATCAGGGAAAGCTTTGGAGAGGTGTTTGTGTGTGTGTGTAGGTCTATAGGTGTCCAGTCACTATGGGGTTGGGTGACCGGCTTGCTAGCTGTGACCAGCGGGTCAATGAAAGACTAGTGAGTATAGTAGAGCAGTTAAAGAGACGGTGTCAGAGTTTGTGTTTTCTGACAGGGTGTAGCAGAGGGAGTATGAGGGTTAGAGAGGCACATGTACCGGTTCCTAGAGAGAGAGAGCGCGATCAAGAATCAACATTTTCATTTCTACATGGGAAAGCTTACTGAGGCTGACGTACATAGATTGAGCGAGAGAGACAACAAGGGGAGATAGGACTGAGACCCAAATACCTTATTTTACAGTACCTTTGGCCAAGGACACACAAGGTATGCTTATTCATTTGGAGCCATGCCTTCTCTTGTTAAATGTGCCTTCCAGAACAGAAGAAACAACCCAACTCTTCCGTGTGGGCAAAGATCATTCAGGGGTTGCTAAGGTCACAAAGGAGGCACACGGTGGAAAGTCAGGAGCCAGCGAGCATGATGAGACTGACTGAGTAGTTAACTCACTCTCAGTCCCAGTGTTTTACATCTGTACCCCCAGTTAACCACCTCTACATTTCAGACTTGTTCTTTGTTCCACCGGTGTCATACGTAGCAGACAGCAACCCCCACCCATTGAAACGCAGATGAGAAGCAGTGAGGACACCAGACTCCAAAACCCACTGATAGCCTCATCGTTAGAGGGCACTGCAGTAGACGTAACAATCATTTGAGTTGTAAATTAAACAACCAAAAAAAAATCACAGCTGATCACATTCCATGTGTGGACCTCGTTGGGAACCAACTTCTTCAGCAAGTCAGGAGGTCCAGGAGGGGTGATTGAAGGGTGTGTTAGTGATTGAAGGGTGTGGAACTTTGTCCCACCCCCAGGTCTAGAACCCTCACCAAGGCCCAACCCCAGTCTGTCTGTCTGTCTGTAGTGGGGCTTAGTTTGTCCTTTAGCCAAACCAACACTGTCCATCTTCACAATAACATCCTCAAAATATCCAGACCCAAAGACCTGCTCTTTTCTCCAGACTAACAATCTCACAGCCATCTACCTCACATCTTCCAATA
This sequence comes from Salmo trutta, assembly GCF_901001165.1. Taxonomy (NCBI): domain Eukaryota; kingdom Metazoa; phylum Chordata; class Actinopteri; order Salmoniformes; family Salmonidae; genus Salmo; species Salmo trutta. The sequence continues at coordinate 47,465,824 of NC_042957.1, forward strand.
TACACAACCTGCTCAGGTGACCTGCTCTTCTGTTCCCACCTAGAGAGACTGGTCTATAGTATCATCATTATCAGTACAGTAGGTGTCCCTGGCTCCTGTCCCTGTAGGTCGGCCCACTGTACCCCAGGTCTCTAAACAGGCCTAGCCAGGATCAGCGAGCGGTCCTGTGGGCAAAGCGGAGGTCCTGGTCCTTGGGGAACTGTGCTGGGATAGCAGAGGCAGTGGGTTCCATGCCAGTAGGAGGCTCTCTGGCAGGGGATGGTTTAGGGGAGTCAGTTGTCCAGGCAAGGGGTGGCTGTCCCCGGACAGGGGTGCCCACGGCGGGGGAGTGGTCCCTGCTGCGCTGGGTCCCAGCCTCTGGGTCCTGCTGGGAGATGAGCTGCAGCAGGGCGGCTGCCACCGCTGGGCTGATGTCCTGACCGGGCCCAGGCTGGGGTTCAGAGCTGGGCTGCTGCTGGCCAGGAGAGAGGAGGGCTGAGGGTGGAGGGCCAGGCGGAGAGGGGGGACATCGCTCGGAGGATGGAGGGACCTGATTTGTTCCGATCCGCTGCTTCCGCTTGGTGACTGCACAGTCTGAGGGGGACCAGAGAAAACAAGACAGTCAATCAGGTATTTACAAGAAACACAAAAGCACACGCAGTTACAGTGAGATTTCACCCGGACATTTGTGCCATCATCTACACTACAGACACATTTGTATTCAGTTCCCTTTAGTGAAATGTCCCAGGTAAGTGTTTGTGAGTGGGGTCTAGACAACGGACAGCTGTATCTCCCACCGTGGCCAGCAGAGGGAGATCATGTACCATTCCTACCGCTGAATCCTCACCATCCAGTCAACAATGTCCTTTCAGTTGGATAAATGTTTTCAATAGGCTACTGTAGAATTGGATGAGTAAAATGTGTAGCTGTCATGGGTTGATAATGCTACTAAATACCACAATTGTGATGCTAAATGTCCATTCTCTAAATGAGTCTGGAAGTGTGCCACCTACGTTATTCCTCCCCCCTTGGTTCATGGTATGTTATAAAATCCTTACGTGGGTGTTTAATGTGTACCAACATTTTTGAATGTTGGACAGACAAGTTGGAATGTTGAGAGATGATGGAATATCAAAAGATCTCATGGTGACCTAGATAATCGACATAACATTTATTCACACACGTATGTGAACAACAGAAGAAAGACGCAGGACATGGGGGGGGGGGGTCTTTATAACAATAATAATTGATTGGACTTTTCAAGACACCCAAAGCACTTTACATAGTAGAGGGGGATACTCACCTCAGGGTTTGTTCAATCCTGACAGACACTCAGTAATATTTCAACAACAATATGAGCATGGGTTATTATGGACAGGGAGGGGTAAAACCTGAAGTTTGGGTTTGGGATGACGCTACAGGGAGAGAGGTGCGTAAAGCTCCATGCAGGCCATAAAGCTGAGACAGAGAGAGATGTCTTCTCAGTCTGCTGTCATGGCTACCGGGAAACACTGCTGCTACAATTGTTTCCTAGGCAACAGGGTTGTTGCTTTAAGTGCCAACAGTAGGGCGACTACAGATACAGACCACAGAGGAGAGCGCTTTACTAGCGTTGGATGATTCTGAGGTCTAATGTAAAAGACAACATACAAAAATAAAATTTAAAATGTGTGATTTAAATAAAAGTTAAATGAAAGACATGCAGGTGAAGTCTAAGGTTCAAAACATTTATTTTTGCTTGATAATTTATTAGACTTTCTTCATAAAAATGTGGACATTACAGACTGGTTTTGAATCAATATATTTTTATGGAAGGAAGAACAATCCAAGAAACCTGCTTTAACAAATGGAGAAATGAGAGAGAAAGAGGGAATGGGAAAAGAAAATGTGGCGATAGAGGCAGGAGTGAAAGGATGAAGGGAAGAGTGCAGTGTGAACCATTTTCTTTCTAACGCTGTAAAACTACAAACCTTCTCTTAGTTTACATTCACACCAATGAGAAAAGTCCTTGTGCCCAAAGCCCAGTCCATGTGACCTGGGCCGTCCGAAGCCACTCTGGTCAGACATCTTGAGGACTTGCCAACTTCATGTATGGTATGTTTCCACCTATGTGTGACTGAGTGGGTGAAAGTAGCCTTTGAAGTGGGAGACGGGTGAGACAGACAAAAGGTGGGTGGAGGGGGGTGAAACTGTTGGTGAGAGGAGGGGGGAGAGGTGGTGGGTCTAGACAACATAAAACTCATCTTCCTCAAAAAAAATTTTAAAGTAACCGTGGAATCTTTCTTTCGATTTGCCATTTAGTTAAGATCTTTCATCTCATCAGCTCGTTTATAAAGTAATTTACAACTGCTTTATGGTAAGCAGAAAAATAACTGATGACAAGATCCGCACCATGACAAGATCGTCCACCAGTCTCCTGTGAGATCCCCCTGACCCAGTGCTCTTTGCCCCGCCCCCTAGAGACTGAACCCAGACTTGCCCTTGCGGTCAGCAGTGGAGGCTGACGAACCGCGAGTCACCGCCTCCTCTGATTGGACGCCATTGCTCTCGTCGCCTTGCTCAACCCCCTCGGCCTGCGGCTTGATGAGCTGGCCCAATAGGAGGGCCAGGAGGTTGGTCTGGTCATCCTGGCTGAGGGGCGGCTCGCTGTGGTGCGGGGAGGGATCCTGAGGCTCTGGGGGAGGTTCGGGGGGCTGGGACCTAGCCGGACCCTGGTCCTCTGAGGCCCCCCGGTGGTGGGAGGCCTCGGTCAGGGCAGACAGGGACTGGCTAAGGGTCTCTAGCTGCTGCTGGCTCTCTGGGTTGGAGGAGACGTTGAGGAGCTGGGCCATCTGAGGCAGGCTGAGGTCTGTCTGTCTCTGCAGCAGGTTCAACAGTACAGCCAGCTCTGTCTGGTTCAGCTGCTCCGCTGCAGCACCCAGGCCTGATGGGAGAGAGACAATGGTCACACATACTGTAGACAGCAGCCTGCTGAGAGCGTATGGAGACAACATGTGTTCACATTATAGACTTACAACAACCCTTGTCTACCTGTGCAGCCACTATCTAACCAAGGAGATATTTGGATAAGGGTATGTTCTTCTATAGTAGCGAACTGTGACTACTGTGTCTGCCTGACCTGCTAGCTCATTGGCTGAGATGGCTGAGGAGGGTGGTCTTCCCGGCGGAGGGGGTGGGGCTCCAGCTGGGCTGGCTTGGGGCCGGCTGTTCTCTCCACTGGAAGCCCCCGAGGGGTCCTTACGGGGCACTTTGGGCACAGGCACATCCTCGGGCAGCCCGCTCTGACGCTGGCGCCGCCGTTTCTTACTCCACAGCTCGTGGCAGTCCTGCCAGTGAGGGAGACTGGAGAGAGAGAGAGAGAGAGAGAGAGAATGATAAAGAGGCAAAAACAGGGTGATGAAAGCATGAGGGAGAGAAACAGAAAGAAAGGAAAAAGGTAAATGTATGGGAAAGAAAGCGATAGGGGTGTTGGGTGTGACAGAAAGAAAGCAATAAGGGTTTGGAAGTATGGTGGTGGATAGTTTGAGGTTGTTCTCTAGATGTAATGGGCCCAGGAAAGGACAGGGCAAAGACGAGGTCCTCACTTGGGTGGGGACATCTTGCTGGGCTCCACGTTACACAGGAAGTCACTATTGAGGGCCTGTTCGGCCGTGCAGCGCCGCGCAGGGTCAAGGGTCAGCATGCGGTCCAGCAGGTCCAGGGCCTGAGCAGGCAGACTGACAGAGAGAGAGAGAGCGAGAGATTAGAGCGTGCGAGTCAAACAAATAGCATCAACAACTGATGTACTGCCACAATTATCAGATTGATGAAAGAAAATCCAGTGGTGTCCATGTTATGTTACATACAAGGCAAACTCCTCGCGTAGCCGTCGGCGGTACTGTTTCTTGGGCTTCATGGTGTTGAAGTAGGGCAGCTTGATGACGTCAGGCCAGGCAGCGGGACAGGGGCTCCCACACAGACGACTGAGACAGACAGGGAGAGAGTTAGAGCTGTGGTAAACATGGACTGTATCCCAGATGGCAACCTATTCCCTATATAGTGCAATGCTGTTGACCAAGGCCCTTAGAGCTCTGGTCAAAAGTAGTCCACTATATAGCAGGGGTATTCAACTACTATTTGAGAAGGTCCAGTCCCACAAATTTCCTAGGCAGCAAAGGTCCAGATGGGCAGTCATTTATCAGTGTAGTAACAAACCCCAACCTCAAAACCCATACGACCCGAAATGGTTCACACCCCTCTTGTTGGCGAAGAGAACATACTTTAAATAAGCAAATTTCCTGCAATTCTACACATTTTGCCATTTCTTATGTGTGTTCATATGATACCCGCGTGACTCAAAAAAATCTAAAATGGGGGACCAATGTGGGTCGAGGCCCCTGGGCACATCATTTGGCCATGAAAACTACAAGATTTAGGTAGTTGGTCAACTTACCTCTCTAGTTGACATCAACTGGACATTTATGACAAGTTAAAAACAGCTCTTTAAGATCTGTCAGTGAATAGCATAAGAGGAAACCTGCCCATGCCCTTCCAAATTTACAAATCGCACTCAACAGCAGTAGGTTGAAAGCCCGAAAAAGTTCCAAAAACAAAAGAAAGTCAGGACCCGCAGTCCGTATTGACCCCATTCTGGGTCTGGACTGCGGTCCGTATTGACCCCATTCTGGGTCTGGACTGCGGTCCGTATTGACCCCATTCTGGGTCTGGACTGCGGTCCGCCTGTTAAGTAAGGCTGCCATGTCAGACAGGATTTTAATGTGGCGATGCAGTCTTCCAGGCAGCAGGGGGCAACAGCAGCATACCTGATCAACTCTAACTGCAGCAGCTCCTGATTGGCCTGGAAGATGGGCTTCTTGGTGAACAGTTCTCCCAGAATACACCTGTGCACAAACAGTCAATGGACAATGTTGGCAACTCACATAAAAAAATTTAAAAAAAGATTTACAAATCTTGAGTTAGGATTTGTTAAGAGTGATAATTCTTTGCCAGTCCTTAGATTTAGAGCTCCAACTACTTCAGTCAAAATGATATAGCAGTTTTATAGTGACACCATGTGGAAAAATAAGGTAAGTGCAATCTGTTTCCCTACGTAGAGCATGTTTGATTGGAGAATGAGTGTGAATGAAATGTGTCCAGGTGCATGGCGGTGTGTGTGTGTGTGTGTGTGTGTGTGTACTAACCCGCAGCTCCAGACGTCAATGGCTGGAGAGTACCTCTCCTCTCCCAGGAGGAGCTCAGGGGGCCGGTACCATAGCGTGATTACTTTATTAGTGTAGGGTCGACTGGAGAGAGCAGGGAAGGGAACATTCAGATATAACACGCAGATAGAGTACCTCTACTCTGCCCTCCAGTTCCCAAACACCCACAATTCATCGCTCAACAATGGGCTGAGGGAGAACCTCTTTATACAGGACACAGCACCACCTAGTGGGGAATCATTGGAATAGATAGGTGTTTTCATTCAGACTGCCATGGCAACAGATGCCTTTTCTCAATTGGATTTGCTCAACTCCAGCGTCCTCTCTCTCCTCCGTCTTTTCTCGCTTTCTTTTGAAGAAGGTCAAAGGTAATCGAGGAGAGGTGAGGGAACATGGATGAAAATGTGCTTGTATGAAATGAGACTCCTCCACTCACAGATCATGAGGCAAATTAGGTTTACATGGGTGGATCCCAAAATAAATGTGTAAAGTGATAAAAACGAAATGAAGTTTGTTTAATAGATAAAACGATAAGTAGCATATTGTTTGTGTGCATGCTTTTCTCCTCCAACAAAACAAAAGCGGACTCAAAGGGGGTGTGGCAGATATCAAAACTCTTCCGTGAAGGACTCTGGTAGGATACACATCCTCATGAAAGGTGACTATCAAGGAGGGAAGGACACTGTTCCGGTCACCTACTAAGGAATTGAAAATTCCTCCACCACTTATCGGTTTCCGTGTCACAGAGGTCGTCGGACAGAGGAGAGAGGGTGGAGGACGGGCTTTTTCCCCAAATGAGAAAAGGCCAGTGCGAGGGTCACAGTTTAAAACCGTTTGAACCAGAGGCAGGAAGGACCTCTGACTTTATGATGATGTCATCGTTGCTCCGAAGCAACTTGAGAAATCCAAGTCTCACCTTTCCTCCGAGTTGTAGAGGCGGGCCAAACCGAAGTCAGCCAGTTTGATCTGACCACTGCACAAGAAGAGAGATAAAAGAAGTTAGAGACAGAGAATCAAACGCAATAACATTTCTACAGCTGTTAACTTACACAACCCTAACTAAGTGAATAATTCAATCAAAACAGCGAGATAGAGGAAAGGGCATTTGAATTCCCATGGTAGAACGTTGCACATTGAAAGAAGCACCGATCGAAAGGAAAAACCGAATCCTACTATCGCTACAACAATCATTTCAAACAACTCCCTGTGCGCTCTACTAAAACCACACAAACTGCTACCGTTGCTATAACCATAACATCCTAGGTTAGTGTGTCCATTGTTTATATCAGAGACCGGCAAAGCTATGCTTTTCCCTGCTTGGGGAACTGCTTACATTAAAAAGGTAGACTCAGCGCGATGACGTAGCTGCACAAAGTAAACAACAGCAGTGGGTCAATTTCCACGACAACTAAGAGCGTTGAAGCGCGAGGCTGAAGTCGGCCACTGTTTTGGTCCCGTGGCAGCGTGAGGCGCAGAGACACTCTGTGTGACAGGAAAGTCTTGCGCCCGCGCTCACCTCATTATCTGCGCTGCTGCTCGTCATCTCGTTGAGTCTACCTTTAAAACTAGCACCGCGGAACTGGATCATTTTAAAATGGACAGTGAACCATCTCAGCGACCGGCCAGCAACATCTCACGGACCGGGCCATGGACCTGGGGTGGAGAAACACTGTTCCTTCCTCCTTGTGAACCTATTAGTGTTGTTACGATACCATCATTTTACTAATGATATGATACGGGAGGGGGGGGGGGAATCAGTGGCCTAGCATCCTGTTCACCCCGTCTCCCGGACAATTGTCAATGAAACTCACACTTCTACTCAATACAACACATTGCATTTAGCTGCATTGAACGGCTGATTTGCTCATATTTGCAAAGGCCTACCTGTGATTTGGCTGGAGGAATAGGAGGAAGGAATAGACATGCATAATGATCTGCATGTCATTGTAGCAGTAAGGGGAAAACGCTGCACGACACATTTACTCTTCAGTTAACACAGACACAGTCCCTCACACACACACCGTCTCCCTCTCTCATAAACACACACCAGTCTCTCACTCACAAACACACACACACACACTGCTCCCAACTTTTAAAACGTTAGGCACCAAACAGAATTTAAGGAGCCCCAGAAAGAAATAGACATTTGATATAGTTTAGTCTTACATTAGGCCTATATGAATCTAGCCTTGAAGCACATCTCTTGAGCAGCAGAGCCGTTTCCTTTCTTCCTGTGCCAATCAAATTAGCCTAAAGCTACTGTCAAGTTACCAGGTTGTTAGCTAGCTAGGTAACATGACTGAACAAAGTTAGCGACCCCGGATTAGTTTAAAAAAACTAACCGCGACACGGTTTGTGAAATTATATAAAATGCGCTAGAAAGACAAAAAAGTATCTCTGGTAATATTGCTCAGATGTTTTGCTGTTGTTGCAGTTTAGGCTAGAGACAAGCCGTTTTCTTTGCAGTCAAGCTGCAAGCATGCCTGTCGTGAAGTGGTGCTCCATTTCCCCTCTCTGACACTCAGAGGCTGTATGACAGTGAACTTGCAAAGTCTACTCTGACTGGCCGGTGTGGCTATAACAGGCGATGAAATTACACAATGTAGCAACATTGCTTGAACTGCGCGCTGCTCCAATGTAACACACGTACAAAACTAACAGAAGACATCAGGGTCTGCATCCTCGCTCGCCATCACGGCTAAATTATATTTGAAAAAATAATGGAGGAGTAGATGAGCATGAAGAGGGGATGCTGAGAGAAAGAAGCAGGTGAGTGAGGGCTGGTAGGGGATGCTGAGAGAAGCAGGTGAGTGAGGGCTGGTAGGGGATGCTGAGAGAAGCAGGTGAGTGAGGGCTGGTAGGGGATGCTGAGAGAAGCAGGTGGGTGAGGGCTGGTAGGGGATGCTGAGAGAAGCAGGTGAGTGAGGGCTGGTAGGGGATGCTGAGAGAAGCAGGTGAATGAGGGCTGGTAGGGGATGCGGCTGCCTGATTATAGCTGCCATAAGTGATACGAGCATGAAAGTGAAGTGGACATTATTGGACCTGTGCATACAAGAGACTAGTGGCTGATGCTTAAATTCAACTGACTTTATAAACCAAACTGACTTTCTAAAGAACCTGCTGCCTTTTATATCGGTAGGGCTGAAAGACTCAGTAGTATCATAGGAAACGGTACTACGGTATGTTAAAATGTTGGTATCATAAGTAATCCTGACGTTTTGGTACCGTGATATTACCATGCTACACTAGTACCTGTTGTTGAGCAGTATGTTGGAGCACTTAATGTCTCTGTGCAGGAAGTTCTTCTTGTGGCAGTAGTCCAGTCCCTCCATCAGCTGTCTCATGAAGCTCCTCACGTGTTCCTGGGAGAACTGACACAGCCCCGACTCCAGCAGACCCATCAGGTCATGATCCATGTACTCAAACACCAGGTAGAAGGCACCTGACGGGACAGGCAGCAGTAAGGGGGATGCGCATACACACGCATACAGGCACAGACATACACCAAGCAACCCCCCCCCCCCCCCCCCCCCCACACACACACCTTTGTCCTTCTTGAAGTCCAGCGCGTCCTGTTTGTCTGTGACGATCTCCTTCATGTTGACCACGCTGCGGTGGTTGAGCTGGCGGAGGATCTTGATCTCTCGGATGGCCGTGATGGGGAAGCCCTCCTTCTCATTGTCCAGACGCACCTTCTTCAGAGCCACCAGCTCACCTGGAGGGCAGGAGAACAACATGAACGTTACAGATTACGTCACTGTCCAATGTAGGGGGTGGATGAAAACGTCAGTTTTATGGTGCCAACTCCGTCGATTGTCCCGATCAGCAGATTAATAAATGTGCTAAATAAAAACACATTTGTCCAATGTAAACGGACGCCCAGCGGAAATGCGTCTTCTGCTTAATTTCAAATCCCTCTGAAAGACACACATAGAGAGGCTGGAGCAAAGGGGACATGGGGACATGGGGAGGCGAGATCAGTCACACCCCGTGGCAAACACACACAATGCAGGCGTGGTGATCCTTTGAGCCTCTCTCAAGAACAACGACACACAGGTATGTCAGTGGAAGGGGCAGCACACGGGGCTCTCACCGGTGTCTTTGTCCTTGGCCTTGTACACCTGGCCGTAGGTGCCCTCCCCGATAATGCCGATGATGTCAAACTTGTCCACGCAGCGTTTGCCCCAGTCGCTCTGTGTCTGTTTGCGTTCGCCATAGCGTGGACAGCAAAACCTAGACAGGAGAGCCGAGGAGACTTGCTATTAGGAAACTTTTACCTCACGGAATAAAGCCCTTGATGATAACTTTATACTATCTTATGCTTATTGTTTCTTTCTGTTGAAAGGAAATAGGCTGCGGTGGGAGAGGAGGGCTGTGGAAAAGAGGAGTGTAGAGAGGTGGTTCGGGGTGATTGATAAGGAGAAGGGTAGGTTAGGTTGAGCAGATAGGAACTCACTTTGGTCTCTTCTTTAGAGCAGACAGGGGTGGAGGTGGAGCTCTGTAGACGGGGGACTGAGGGGGCGAGGGGTCTCCTCCGGCCAGCGTGGGGGGCAGCGGGAGGTCGATCAGAGACGGCCGATTCCGCACCTCTTTCTCCTTCCTGGAAGACCTCTGAGGAGGAGTGGACTTCTTCGGACTGATGGAGGGAGAGAGAGAGAGAGAGAGATAGAAGGTAGAGAAGGAAGGAGAGAAAAATAACATTTCATTACTCCTCCGCATCATCATTTTTCTAGTGAGTTTCGATTTTCTTTTCCTTATATGTCTGTAGCACAAATGTATCCCTACAGAGCATTCAGGTAATCTGTTCAGAATTCCAGTACTGTACTGCAGGCAGGTGTGTGTTTCAGAGAGATTGACTGTTGGGTGAAACCTGAGCCTAAGGTATAGGCCTAATGACTGTTCTGTTGATGACAACACGTTTGCCAAGCAACAGGACTGGGGAGAGGAGAGTTGTGTGTGTGTGCAAGTTTCATGGCTTACCTGTCCTGGCAGTCTCCCACTAGCATGGGTGGTAAAGGCAGGGGGGGCAGAGTGGAGGTCTTGTGGATGGGTGTCAGGCGGGCAGGGCTGCGTGTGGGCATGGGGGCAGGAGATTTGGACTGGGGGGACGACAATGAGGAGGAGGAGAGCGCTGTGGAGGGTGCGAGGCTGGCCTCAGTCTGGCCCTGGGGTGTAGGTGGCTGAAGTTGGGTGACAGGGGTGGAGGGCAGAGGGGGTGGAGGTAGTGGGGTCGTCTGACCGGGGGGCAGAGGGGGTGCAGGAGATGAGAAGGCGGAGGGTGGAGATGCAGAGCCGTGTTCTTCCCCAACAAGAGTGTCCTGGGGCTGGGGTGCACTGAGTGGAGGCTGGAGGTCCGCGGCTTGGACAGAGTCTCTCTCAGGTACCCTCTCGGGCTCAGCTTTAGGGGGGCGTGAAGTGGACCCCTTGGTCTTGCGTGAGGAAGGGGGAGGGGAGGGGGGGCGAGCTGCAGCCACCGCAGCCTGGCGCTCCTTCTTCCTCCGGCTAAGCTCCGCCCCCAGGCTGGAGTTGAGTGGCAGGCGGGAGGAGGGTGGGGAGCGGCTGGTGGGCCGGCTGCTGTGAGACCCGGCCCCCCCAGCAGAGGACGAATGCTTCTTGTTGCGAGAGCGAGAGGAGGAGCGACGGGAAGAGGAGAAAGGCGGCGAACGACTCCGGGAGCGAACTGAGCGCCTGGAGAGAGAGGGAAGATGTTAGGAAAACAATAACTCCTTGTTGGCTGCAAGTTCTCTCTCTCTCTCTCTAAGTTGGGAGTGAGCACCAAGAAAGAGGAACTAGAAGGGAGGCCATTCGACATTACTGGGGCATTGTGCACTTGTGTATTAAGGTGTTAATAAAAACAACAAATGGCACGTCATTGCAAACGATAACTACCGAACGTGTGTTACGTTTATATAATGAGATAAGACCATGCGGCAAGCTCACTCCACAGCTAGCTTGGCATTTCACCAATTGTGCGATCGAATTGGATCCTTTTCTATAACAACTGGTTTGTAAGTGGTCAACTGGCAGTCACGTGTGTTGGCGAGGCAGGACCCTGATTCAAGCTCAGTTAGAGGCAAGTTCAGGGAGGTAGTGCTATTTGCTAAGATAACTCATTTTATGTGTAAATGCGGTCAGTGTGCTGTGTCTCCTTCCATATAAGCTACACTTCCCATTCCCTTAGTCAGCATACAAACATACAATTAGGTCAGTCAGGGGGACAAACCTTAGGCTACTTTAAGTTCAGACTAAAGCAATGTGTGTACAAACGTCCTCCAGAAGTCGACTGGTCTTGTGAGTTAACCTCAACATTCCTCTGGCATTAGGCCAAATAGCTTAGGGACATAAATTCAAACACCTCATCACCATACATACTTTTGATATCCATCAAAGTAACCCTTATTCAAATGTGGGAGACGTAAGATGAAAAGTATGACGATTCTGAACATACTTAAAAGGGCTACTTCGGGATTTTGGCAGAGTGAGCTAAACTCATCAAGACCATTTTTATCTTTGTGTCCAGTATGAAGGAAGTTCCAGGTAGTTTTGCGAGACAATGCTAACTAGTTAGCAATTCTGCTAGCGCTAGTTAGCAACTTCCTTCAAACTGCATGCAGACATAAAAATGGTATCCACAAGTTAATCTGACTCTGGGAAAGTAGATTTATATTTTTTTATTTTACTAGGAAAATCAGTTAAGAACAATTTCTTATTTACAATGACGGCCTCATAAAGGGCGCTTGGAAGAAGATGGCACTGACAAAAATAGTTAAGTATCCCTTTAACTGCGGAGACAACATTCAGATTCAATCATTTGTTTGAAGGTTAGGAAAACAAATGAACTAGTAGCAAGTGAACATGTCCCTGAGTATGAAAACTTATAAAAGTCTACAAACTAAATCTAAAATGTGATTATTATAAGTTAATAACTGGGACATTGAAGTTAATTAGCGAGACTAAACAAATAGCCTACAGTTAGCTACAGGCTCGACTGGCACCCGAGTGACGCAGCGGTCTAAGGTACTGCATCTCAGTGCTAGAGGCGGCACTACAGACCCTGGTTCGATTCCAGGCTGTATCACAACCGACCGTGATTGGGAGTCCCGTAGGGCGGTGCACAATTGGCCCAGCGTCGTCCGGGTTAGGCCCGGGATAGTCCATCATTGTAAATAAGAATTTGTTCTTAACTGACTTGCCAAGTTAAATAAAGGTTAAATAAAATAAAGACTACACCAACACGATTCACCAGCAGTATCTTTCAACAGTCTACTGACAGCAGAGAACCTTTTAACGATCACTATGGAGGGCCTAGTTTTATCGTACAGCTATGCCCCCTCCCACCAACAGAAGCTCAAGGTCCACTCTCTGATGCAACACAAAATCAAAATGGCTGAATGTCAACAGCCTAACCCAAGGCTCTCCAACCCTGTCCCTGGAGAGCTACCATCACCCTGCTGTCTGGCTAGTGTAGTCTATCCCCCAACCAATGCCCTCTCCTGCTCCAAAGACCACCACAGCTCCTCATAGGGTTTCCCTAGACTGGAGCACACAGGCCTTGCCTGTTTGTCTGTCTGAGCCCAATGTGATGCCTCTCCTGACTTCCATAGGTTTCCCTTCCCCCTCTACATCACATGGCAACATCACATCATGGCAACACAAGGCAACAACTCCCTGGCAGAAAAAGCCCTGCATGTCACACAGACACATCTGAACATAGAATCAATGTCTCTTCCCTGACCATAGTTTTAAGTAGCCCATGCAGGACATTGCAACCTGGCCTAGCCACCCTGAGGCTAGGACCACAGGAGAGGAAGCTGCAGGTACTGTCTGTTACCCATGGCTCAATCCTCAGCTGTCTAAAGCGCTGTCTCGACCACTTACGACTTAAAGGTGCAATATGCAGAAATCTCTCCGCCATTTCCTGTTTGCTAACATTCTAATAGTTCACCTAATTTCAGTTTGTGACAAAACAAGCAATGCATCATTGTACCAACTAAAGTTGCTGTGAAATATTGTCTATAACCCAAAATATTGTATTTTCAGCTGTTTGAAGCTGGTGTACAAAACCAAAAGTAAAAGACGCAAAAACTAAACTTAACAGGAAGCATAGAAATAGCGCACATAGAACATATCTACTGCTTCTTAAACTTACTTTCGATGAGAATTGCAGATCTATAACTCACATTTCTATGTGAATTTGGTCAGGTCGTCCCCAAAAAATACATATTGCAGCTTTATCAAACACACAGTACAAGCACCTCCTCAGCACACAGACAAAAGGGGGTAGAAAACAAACAGTAGAAACAGTCAGAGTGGACATGGTGTCTCCTCCAGTGGCCTGGCCCTGTTCCAGTATGACCAATGAGAACATCAACAGTAACAACACCAGTTCATTATCACGTTTGGGGCCTTACTGGGCCTTAGTAAAAAGGCTCTTTGGGCATTTGTGAGAATCAATGTGTGTTAGACAGCACTGGTGAATATGCCTCTGTGTGTGGAGGTGCATGCCATGCATACAGTGAGTGAATAACCGACAGATTGGGTGGCTAGTAGTAGCCCATAGCCCATGTTAGTATTAGGTTGTCTCAAATGACACCATATTCCATTTGTAGTCCACTACTTTTGACCAGAGTCTCGTGGGGCCTGGTCAAAAGCAGTGCTGTATAAAGGGACTAGAGTGCGATTTGGTACGTATTACGCAACTAGCATAAATGTGAATGTGTAGATGAGGCAAACTGAATGGAAGGTGCCTGGGCCAGGCTAGAATACTCACCGGGACACAGGGCTAGCGCTGGAGGACCTGCGGTTACCATAGGGACTGATGGAGCGTCTCCTGGAGTAGGGGCTGTCGTCTCGCTCATAGCTGGAAGACCTCTGCCTGCTGGCGTAGGGGCTGTCCGACCTCTGCCTGCTCCGCCTGGACATCTCCCTGTAGGGGCTGGGGCTCTGTGGGGCCGGCCTGCGTCTCTGGTGGTGGTAGCTGTCCACCTCCTGGCTGTAACCACCGACCATGGGGCTTCCATTACCCCCTCTCCTTGGGGGGCTGGGGGACTGTGTAGGGGCTGTTACCTTCCGGCGAGGGCTCCCCCTGCTCGAGGAAGGCTGCCCCTTGCCCTTAGGGCTGGACTTGTGGCTCTTTGAGGACTTGCGTTGGCTCCTCTCCGTCCGGACCTTCTGAGAGGCAGAGGTGCTCTGGCTGGCTGTTGCATCCCCCCGCCCCTCACGCCCCTCCCGTCCCTCTCTCTTCTGTGGCTTATCCTTGCGAGACTTCCCGGAGTGGCCACCCTCCTTGCTGCGAGATGACGAGGAGGAGGATGTGGTGCTTCCCACACTGGCCGCAGTTTGGGCCTGGGAGGAAGGGGGCAACTCTCCACGCTTTGGCCCCAAGTCAGCCTCCAGCTGACCCTGACGTCGTGACCCGGAGGACAGGGATGCTACAGAGGACAGGGAGGCCACCTTCTCCTTGACTTTCCCAGAGCTCCCTCTCTCACGGTCTTTGCTGCTTTTTTTCTTGGTACTCTGACCCCCTTCCCCAGAGTCTCTAACTTTGTTGGGATCCTTTGACTTTTTGCGAGAGTGTCGGTGCTTGTGTTCCCGACCATCTCTACCAACAGCCCCGCCCCCATCCCCTTTACTATAATCTGGGACAGGTTCTAACCGATCCCCAGACCCTCTCTCAGCTGGCGGGTCCGAAAAAGTATCCGAATCGGAACTTATGTCGTCATATTCTACCAGCGGCTTCACGGCGCCAACGGAAGGAGGCGCTGTGGAGGCGAGCGCAGAAAAACCAGGGCCCTGAGCCACCTCGGACTCACGTCCATGTTTGGCTGATTTATGCCGTTTGCGCTTGGAAGAAGATGGCACTGACGACTTTGACTGGAGGTTACCGTCCTTGCTCGTCATGTTGCCCGCAGAGGTATGAGGCAGGACCAGGGGCTGGTGTAGCCCGCTGTTGCTGCTCGTTGTTTGAGGCGGCAGGGCAATGCTACTGTTGGATTCCGGCTTCCTCTTGGTCCCATGGTGTCTATCCGACCCAGGCATTCCTCACGTCAGCGGCGGAACCTCTCCCGAGCGTGGGCCTCTGTAGCCGAGATAATACATTAACGGGAGAGTAGTACTCAGAAATCCGGTAAAATGAGATCCAGTGTTCTAAGCAAGCCGACAAATAGAAAATAGTCTGCCCAGGTTTAGTCCTCACGCATTATCCAAGTCGTTCGGAAGCATGGTTTGTCAAAGCAGAAAAATTAAGGTTGCTAGTGCCAAAAAACGCCACTAAAATGAAGGCCTGTGCATTTAGCTAGAGAAACTGGCTGAAAAGGCCTAAACAATAAATCGGAGCATTGTGCGCCCTTCTCCGTTTCTATTTGGCTAGCTAGCTCTGTGTAGCTAGCATGCTGTTTGGTAAAAAACGAAAGAAAAAAAATAAGTCCCTTTTCTTTTAGATTCCCTTGTCCGGTGCCAAGCTTAGTTTAGGTGTTATTGTTCCTTAGATTTACGGTTTTGGAGTTCAATAAACAAACAGTTAGCCGTCATTAACAGCCGATGTTGTTTCTCGAACAAAATGAAAACTTGACCCGGTTGGTACTGTTTACATGGTCCCTTTTAATATAATTTTATCTCTTGTTAATTTGATATTGATCAGAAATTATAGTATTTTCATGTGCAGTAGATGTTCCAGTTTATTTTTAATGGCTCTGGGAATCAACCAGGCCTATCTTTAGGGCGATGATAGTGGATTTAATAACATCCACAGCCCTGTCAAGAGACGACAACCGCCATTGTGGCTCCTGTTATAAATTCTGCAACTGCGCTCTTATCGTTAT
Organism: Salmo trutta; assembly: GCF_901001165.1. Lineage (NCBI taxonomy): Eukaryota > Metazoa > Chordata > Actinopteri > Salmoniformes > Salmonidae > Salmo > Salmo trutta. The sequence continues at coordinate 47,481,821 of NC_042957.1, forward strand.
CGCCCTATGACTAGAACCGGAAGTCTCGGCGGCTGTCATTCTTCATGGTAGCTCAGCAACAGCCTATCCCAAAGCGCTATCCAGGGAGCTGCACCGCCCTTGGCGAGACGCAATGTTTCACCTGTAGAGGCCCTATTAAATATAACTTTCTTTCCATGAAAGTCAACATTATTGTTTTCCAACTAGATTAGCTGTCTTGTAAATAATTTAAACAACTTCATAAGTTGACAACAAAATACGGAACACAAAAACGATACGGGTAGAGTAATGTGTTTTTATTTTATTGAGAAATTAAACAAAGTGGTCATAGCCCTGTGCAGCCGTCCAACGAGAATCAGCTAGCTATGATGTGTAAGTACAGATACTGAGACCCTGCTGTCGCAAAACATAGAAAACTGACACGAACCGACTTAAAACATATGTATTTTTTTTATCACTCAGTGGTGTCACCTAAAAAAACACAGCACTCAGTGGTGTCACCCCAACAACCACACAAATGGTAACCAGAGACCAACTGTTGCTTCCATGAGGTATCAGCACATTCAATAATTATTTAATTTTGCTCCATAATAAATCAGTGCAGTGCTCAACATTAGACAGTTTCTAGTAGTAACGCCAATGTTAAATAAATACTAACTTATTTTTTTCAACACTAATGTTATCGTAGACCGGTCTCCACCATCAGAGACTTGTGTTATGAAAAAGTATCCATAATTGTATGTTGAAACATATAGTACATTATCTAACCGATACCTCCATTTCCAACCTGGACTCAAGGGTAGACGTAACATAGTCAACAAAGTCCGGGACACTCAAATTAGTATAATATGTATTAATTTGCGGATGTCCATCGTCCATTTCTATGATTTGTTACGAATTTGCAATACATATGAGATGTTACTAATTCCAATTTGTTGTGGCTAACGCTAATGTTAGCTAGGTGGCTACGTTAGCATTAAGGTTAGGATTTAGGGGAAGGGTTAGCTAACATGCTAAGTAGTTTCAGAGTAGTTAATTTTTTTGGTGATTTATCCATTATTTAACTAGACAAGTCAGTTAAGAACAAATTCTTATCTTCAATGACAGCCTTGTTCAGGGGCAGAATAACAGATTTTTACCTTGTATGCTCAGGGATTTGATATAGCAACCTTTCGGTTACTGGCCCAACGCTCTAACCACTAGGCTACCTGCTGCCCCAAATGTGTAAGTAGTTGCAAGGTTGCCAATTAGGTAAAATGCTAAAGTTGTGCGTGATTAGATTCGAACACACAATCTTTGGGTTTTAGACCTTTGCATTAGCTAACATGCTAAGTAGCTAAAAAGTAGTAAGTAGTAGCTAAAGTTGTGCGTGGTGAGATTCGAACACACAATCTTTGGGTTCTATACCTTTGCATTTAGCTAACATGCAAAGTAGCAAAAAAGTAGTTATAAAGTTGTCCGTGATGAGATTTGAACACACAACCTTTGGGTTGCTAGATGTTCTTGTCATATCTACCCCAACCAACCACCCTCCTTTCGTTTTTACTTTCTGTAACAAACGGATTTTAGTTCACTATGTTACGCCTAGTCTAGGAGACCAGCCTGCCATTTCTCGACCAACTACGCTTGTCCATTGCTGTGTTCAAAACCACTTGGAACCCGGAAAAATATGAAGGCAAATCATGACGTTTGTTTTCTTCAGGTTGGAAAGTCAGAGCTCTAGAAAGAGGCCCGAGTTCCTTAGTTGGATGATTGATCAAATGGGTTTGTTCCAGTCAGACATACTTTTATTTCGGAGTTCCCAGTTGTTTTGATGCACTAGTCGGAAGTCGGAGATTTCCGAGTTCCCAGTTGGTTTGAACGCGGCACATGTCCCGGATATATGACGTTACCAGCTGGACGTATGTGCATGCGACGTTGGAAATTATAGCCAAAGTATATTCCCTCTGTTATAAAGACATTATGTGTAATCATGTTGTTTTCCTTATACTGTGTGAGTCGACAATATGAATCCAGAAAGAACTGCAACATGATTTAAAGTACAATGGCTCAGCATGGATTTCTACACCCTGTTTACATGCACCTTTTCCCGCTATAATGACATCGGATGACAAGTCACGTATATGTGTCTTGATTGGTTTCTTGCGAGCTGGAATCAGTCCAAAGCGGAAGTGCTCTTTCCCCAAACAGCAACAACAAAGTTACAATGTATCAATTCGTTCATCAGATTGGCAGTTTCAGAATGTTGTCCATTGTTTTGTCAGTGGCTATTGAAGTTATATACGTTTCATAATGGGAAATAATGGACACCACAGTGCATTATTTTTTAAATAAAGATATGCCTACAATATTATGACCATTTATGTGGATACACACAAAGTAGGTCTATGCACAAGGTGATGATATTATGTATGTAATCTTTATTTATCCAACATCATTATGCCCTTTATCCTGCATGAAAGACAACACACAAAAACAGTACAGAACAAATCGCAGGTAGGTTACGCTCCTGTCCAAAACTAGGCCTCACATGGCTCCAATGACAACTGGACAGCACAATAGCATTTACAGTAGGACTACCAATAAACTGCTATTTCATAGTGTTCTTCTTTATATCACAGTTATTTAAGGTTAATGTTTTGATATCCCATAGCTCAATGATGTAGGCAGGGCCTAGGCTAAAGGGAGAAATAGGCAAGGCCTAATTCTATAGAATTCTAAATTATGGCAGAATATTGCCCTGATGAAAAATGCATGAAGCCTATACTTCGTCCAGGGTTATTATCAAATGTCATTATTTGTGTCCATAATAAAGAAGGCTAATGCTAAAAGCAGTGTTCACATATAAAGGGGGAACGGTGGAGGGGAGGGCGAACTAGTGAGCGGAGATATAAGAGTTCGGGTTGTTGGCTGGGGCAGCTGTCGAGAGGTAGGCTATTGCAATTGTGTTACAAACCGAAAAAACGATGAAATCCGCCGTCGCAGCTGCCGAAACAACGGTAGCATGGTAGCTTTGGACTGGGGTTTGCAAGACGAGCGCCGATATCTACACGTTACTGTAATTTTAACACCGAATTACTTATCCCCCTGATCGAGTCGGGTAAACCACCGTCCGAGATGGGGAAGGAGGTTAATGGTGTTTCGCGGAGCCGGTTTGAGGTGAGTTTCTAATATATGCGATTGATAGATTACAATTATTTTTGATTGGTGTTATGGTGTTTGTTAAAACTGCGTCCATGGTTGCGCACGGATGCAGCTTCCGCAGTCAATGTTTGGATTAGGGCAAACATGTTGTCTTCAACTAACGACAACATTTTGATTTCTTCAATAGCCTACCAGAATGTACAATTATTAAATTGGATTATAGTTACACAATTTGTTTTATAAAGCTTTCAAGGTTGATTTTAACAATTGTGGAGCCTATCAGAGCTTTCTCTTTGTGCGGTCAAAACAAAGACAATGGCACAAATACAGACTTTTAGGATTCACACTGATACTAAGCCCTACATTTCCCATCGTTTTATAAACATAAAATGTGATATTCGGGCCTACTTCATCCTACTGAGTGACTGAGTTATTTCACAGAGTTGGAGAATTGGAATGTTGTCTTTGATCAGCTATGGTTCTGTTGTGTAGACTCATGGCCGCTGCGGGTTGATTCTGCTACAGATGGGCCATTCGCTCGGCCACGACTCGGCTAGTCCACCACCACACTCTGAATATCAACAGCAAATACAACAATATGTCTGTTTCTCAAATCATACAGGCTACGATTTCCCTAGATGTCAACAGAAGCCCCATGTTTTTTTTAATGCAAGCGATCGTTATTCAACGTTGTGGCAAAGTTTTCGTCTCTTTATACGCAGCGATAAAGAATGCACCAAATGTGAAATATGGCTTTGGATAAATACAGTCTCATTAACAAATGCCGTTCGTCTGTGTTCACACCGTGACATTGGCCTGTCTACCCTGAGCACTCTGTGTTGTTTAATCCTCATCTAGGCGGCGTGGGATTTGTGGTTTTATTTATTTTTAAAGTGCAACAGCTGACGACTCAGAAGATTCAGGCCGTACAGTCTGGCCTGACAAGCTGACATCTGCGGCAGATACGTGATCTGTAGTTTATTAGCCAATAACAATGGACTTTAACGGTTTGGAGAGTAGAATTGAAATTGTGTTGCATTTATGGTCAGGCCTATTCTTAGTCACGCCCCTGTTTTTTTTTTTTTTTTAATGGATCAACATATTGAATATTGTCAAGAGGCCTAGTGTTGTTGATTGAAACGCTACAGTTGGAGAGAGAAACAATTTTTGTGTTGTGCGCATTTAGTTTCTAAAGGGATGAGGTGTGTTGTCTTCAGCGATTCTTAGTGTGAATCAGTCAGTGAGCTCAGTTCATGTACTGTAACCAAGGCAAGGCAACACATATCCCTTAAGTCTTGAGCATTTCAAACAGTTTTTCATAGACCAGAGACAAAAATGTTATGAGAGAATTTTAACCCATTGGCTTTGAATTGTGTCTTGTATTCTGAACATTCTATTTCAACGTTTTTAGACCACACAGTCAGTTATTTAACAAATAGAAAGTCATTCATATCTAGATATCATATTGAAATGGTAGAGAAAAGTGAACAATTTGTACATTAACCTATCATGATGGGAAAGGATCCAAGTTATTTAAAAACGTCCTAAATAGTATGATTGGAGATTCAAACATGATTTAGTCTTATTTCAAACCATTTGATATACAGTGCATTTGGAAAGTGTTCAGACCTCTTGACTTTTTCCACATTTTGTTACGTTTCAGCCTTATTCTAAAATGGATGAAAAATATATATATCCTCATCAACCAACACACAATACCCAATAATGACAAAGTGAAAACAGGTTTTCAGAAATGTTTGCAAATTTATAAATAAACAAAAACAGAAACCTTATTTACACAAGTATTCAGGCCCTTTGCTGTGAGACTCAAAATTTAGCCCAGGAGCATCCTGTTTCCATTGATCATCCTTGATGTTTCTACAACTTGATTGGAGTCCACCTGTGGTAAATTCAATTGATTGGACATGATTTGGAAAGGCACACACCTGTCTATATAAGGTCCCATAGTTGACAGTGCATGTCAGAGCAAAAACCAAGCCATGAGATAGGAATTGTTCGTAGAGCGCCGAGACAGGATTGTGTCGAGGCACAGATCTGGGGAAGGGTACCAAAACTTTTCGGGAGCATTGAAGGTCTCCAAGAACACGGTGGCCTCCATTCTTAAATGAAAGAAGTTTAGAACCACCAAGACTCTTTCTAGAACTGGCCACCTGGCCAAACTGAGCAATCTGGGGAGAAAGACAGAGCTCCAGAGTTTGTCTGTGGAGATGGGAGAACCTTCCAGAAGGACAACCATCTCTGCAGCACTCCACCAATCAGGCCTTTATGGTAGAGTGGCCAGATGTAAGCCACTCCTCAGTAAAAGGCACATGACAGCCCACTTGGAGTTTGCTAAAAGGGACCTAAAGGACTCTGACCATGAGGAACAAGATTATCTGGTCTGATGAAACCAAGATTGAACTCTTTGGACTGAATGCCAAGCGTCACATCTGGAGGAAACCTGGTACCATCCCTATGGTGAAGCAAGGTGGTGGCAGCATCATACTGTGGGATGTTTTTCAGAGGCAGGGACTGAGACTAGTCAGGATTGAGGAAAAGATGAACGTTGCAAAGTACAGAGATCCTTGATGAAAACCTGCTCCAGAGCCCTCAGGACCCCAGACTGGGGCGAAGGGTCACCTTCCAACAGGACAACTACCTTAAGTACACAGCCAACACAATGCAGGAGTGGCTTCGGGACAAGTCTCTGAATGTCCTTGAGTGGCCCAGTCAGAGCCCACACTTTAACCCGATCGAACATCTCTGGAGAGACGTGAAAATAGCTGTGCAGCGACGCTCCCCATCCAACTTGAAAGAGCTTGAGAGGATCTGCAGAGAAGAATGGGAGAAACTCCCAAAATACAGGTGTGCCAAGCTTGTAGCGTCATACCCAAGAACACTCAAGGCTGTAATCGCTGCCAAAGGTGCTTCAACAAAGTACTGAGTAATGGATCTGAAAACTTTTTGCATTGTCATGGGGTATTGTGTGGATATTGAGGGGGGGAACAATTTAATAAATTTTTAGAATAAGGCTGTAATGTAACAATGTGGAGAAAGTCAAGGGGTTTGAATACTTTCTGAATGCACTGTACAATAGGATATATCACATGGAAGAGTATTTCTCACCATTCAAGAAAAGGTACTTTAATAATGTGTGAGATAACATACTCAAACCATAAGGGCAGTTCCACGGTAACGGAATTGCGTTGACTCAGATTTTTCACTTAAAATGTATGCCCAACAAAAACCATTGATTTCAAAGTTTAACAAGCCTATGCACAAGGAATACTTTTGAAAGCAATTTACACTGAACATTTTACAATAACACATTTACTGGAAGAACTGTGCAGATGCAAAGTTTGGTAACAGAATTTCGTAAAATCTCCCTGTGTCAACGTTTTCCAGAAACTCTAAACATCTGCTCCAAATTAAGATTCAACAATGTCTGCAGACAGAATGCAATGTCAGCTATGACATGACACATTGACTTTGAAAAATGTCTTTTGATTATTAAACTACAGCAATTAACGGAATTGCGGTAACAGAATTTCATCATGGGTCCCTGATCTGTACTACACAGAAATGCATAGTTATGGATATGAATGTCATTCTCTTCATAGTTATGTATCCTAAATAGGTACACAAAGGTATAAATATGTAATATCCTCCTCTGCATGTTTTGGGTATTATTGTACACACTGGCTATTATTTTAATGAGCTCTGCCCCCCCCCCCCCCCCCCCCAAACAAGACCAAATTTGGTTGGACCGGACCAAATCCAAACCAATCATAGACCTCTGTTTCACAAGCTTGAACGTTCAAAGTACAGTACAGCACTATAGAGCTCAGTGAAGAACAGAACAGTAAAGTTCGGTAGAGTATAGTTTACCATTGTAGCCAATTCAATTGCAGAAAATCACTTACCAATTGCATTTTTTTAGGGGGGGGTTTAATCACTTAATAATGAATTAACAAAATGTATATCTGTAAAAACAGTAACTTATTGATAGGTCTACCTTTACTTGTTACTTAAAGATATGTGGGTTTTTGGTAAAGGAATTTCAAGGCACAAGGCAATGTTTCTTAAACTTACACAAGGCAAAAACAAGTTATACAAAACGAAACATGTTTATTAGTTGGCAGGGGTCTTTATTTACTTAAGCATTATTGTGTTTTTATGTATTACTAATACCTTTTTTAAAATACTTTTTCTGGTAGATGTTTTCTAAGACCCCTTTTCCATCTGTTTGGCCCGAAATCAAAGCCTTTACTTATTCTGAAATGTTTAGGATGGAAAATTGTTTAAAAATGTGTGTATGCCTTCATTTCTCAAAAATATAGTCTTAGCTTTCATTTGACACCAGATTTGATATGCTCCTATCAACTTCACATGTTGGTGCTCTTGGGTACTTTTTACATGGAAATGACCAATAACTACTGTGGCCCTGCAAACAATCACAATGTTACACCACAAAGGAAAAACAATGTAGCCTATATTCCCCAGACCATGCGCATCTGGTTATTTTGGAAAAGGCTGTGGGTTATTTTACCTGTTGAGTAGTTCTCTGAAAGGCAAGCTGTCAGAGTGAATTTGCCCCAAAAGCGAAATGCCTGTCCTTTCCTGCTCTCTCAGTGTGAAGGTAAACAGGGATCATAGGACAGGCTTAATGTACTATTGACCAAGTGTGTCCCCTGAATTTTTATTATAAGTTAACAGAAAATAAATCATAGATTCACATTCGAAATATCCATATATTGGAGGTCAGACTAACAGTAGACTCATGTTGACTTTGTCACAAAGTTGCTCTAGTCTTTACAATGGATGAAGTATATTCCTGTTTATGCTTGATATCTTTGTCATTACATCGACCACCAGTATGGTTCAGCATTACTGCATTTGACAGGTCCTATTCTGACTACAATACTCCTCCATGAATAATTTAAAAAATAATATGCCATTTAGCAGATCAAAGTTATCCAAAGCAACTTAGGCTGCACTTACACAGACAGGCCAACTAACATATTTGTTCCACTAATTGGTGTTTTTGACCAATCACATCAGATCTTTTCACGTATCTTTTTCAGAGCTGATCTGATTGGTCGAAAGACATGAGTAAGACATGAGAAAAAGAATATCAGAATTGGGCTGCTTGTGTAAATGCAGCCTTAGTCATACAACCAATGTTGTATGGGTGGCCCCAGGAAAGATGAATGCAATTGACTTACCCATTAAGTGCTTCATACCTGGACAAATGTAGGCTTGCTCCTAAATATGGAAACTCTGCAAACTAGAGTCGGATACTATTTTCCATGACATCATCTTTCAGTGTATCGAGGGACTGAATATCTCATGGATCCTAATTCTCTGTTTGTGGGTGTGTTAAAACACCTCTTCTGTAGTCACTGTTCAGACATTACAACATAAACATAGGAAGCAAGAAAACAGTGAGATGATCAGACAGGAAGAAAGGAAGCAAGAGACATTTCACACCGGGTTTGATTAGGAGACAGAAAATGTCTCCCTTCATCTCTATCTCCACCGCACTCACTGTATCATCCCCTTTCTCCCATCAAGCTTTGACATTGAACCTATCTACTGATGAGACAGTGATCGTTTATCATTGGTTATATGCTGGAGCTTTCCTTGGGGTGGGGCAGAGAGAATAGAGGAAGTCTAGGCCAGTCCTGCTGTGAGCGACGGAGCCAGAGGAAGTTAACACGATCTTCTTCTTCTCTTCCTCACAGATGTTCTCAAACAGCGACGAGGCCGTCATCAATAAGAAGCTGCCCAAGGAGCTGTTGCTACGGTGAGCGAGGGCTTTCCAATGACTGGGCCGTATGCACACACAGAATATGGCATGCCACATGCTCAACGCCATCAAACATCTTAACCTGCCCAAAACACAGCCATGTATACTCATCCACCTGCTCCACACAACACAGCCACTGACAATTTGGGAGGTTACATCGTGACACTTAACCATGAGCCACCTTAGAAACGAAGGGTCACTATACTGGGGCTCTAGTGGTTTGGTCAACATCACCGACCAACTGCCAGCTGCCACTCTCCCTCATGCGCCCCATCCCACTTGCCCCAATTTCCCCTCCCCCAATGCTAAAACTAATTAAACACAGATGGTCTGGGCTATAAAACATTCAAATCAATTAAGCAAAACAAAAAAAGTAAAAGCCCTTGAGCAAACAGAAAATGGAGGCCATAACTCAAGCCTGGGTCTCACCAGCAGAACGGTCTGGGATAGAGGTGCTGACGGTGGGGGGTGTGCTGAAGGTGCGGGGGCCACAGACTGAGCTCTGATTTACTAGGGCTTTTGGGTTAGGGGCAGGCTTGCCGAGGCCAATTACAACATTATACTCCCCCTACATCACACTGGGCTGCAGAGTGCAATGTGTTACATATGAATCCATCACACATACATACCTATTCTCGAAGGGCATAGACAACTTCTGACTTCTTCCACATTTTGTGTTACAACCTGAATTTAAAAATGTGTAACATTTCAATTTTTTTGTTCACTGGCCTACATACTAATAATGTCAAAGTGGAATTGTTTTCTGAAATGTTTACAAATGTAATAAAAATGAAAAGCTGAAATGTCTTGACTCTAAGTATTCAACCCCTTTGTTATGGCAAGCCTAAATAAGTTCAGGAGTAAAAAATGTCTTAACGAGTGGCATACGTTGCATGGACTCACTCTGTGTGCAATAATAGTTTTTGAATGACTACCTCATCTCTGTACCCCACACATACAATTATCTGTAAGGTCCTCCAGTTGAGCACTGAATTTCAAACACAGATTCAACCACAAAGACCAGAGGTTTTCCAATGCCTCGCAAAGAAGGCTACCTATTGGTAGATGGGTAAAGAATTTAAAAAAGCAGACATTGAATATCCCTTTGAGCATGGTAATTACACTTTGGATGCTGTATCAATTCACCCAGTCACTACAAAGATACAGGTGACCTTCCTAACTCAGTTGCCAGAGAGGAAGGAAACTGCTCAGGAATTTCACCATGAGGCCTGTGGTGACTTTAAAACTGTTAAAGAGTTTAATGGCTGTGATGGGAGAACTGAGGATGAATCAACAGCATTGTAGTTACTCCACAATACTAACCTAATTGATAGTGAAAAGAAGGAAGCCTGTACAGAATTCAAATATTTGAAAACAAACATGCATCCTGTTTGCAACAATAATGCAAAAATTATAATTAACTTTGTCTGGAATACTGTGTTATTTTTGGGGCCAATATGTTACGGAGTACCACTACATATTTTCAAGCATAGTGGTGGCTGCATCATGTTATGGGTGTGCTTGTAATCGTTAAGGTCTGGGGAGTTTTTCAGGATAAAAAAATTAACGGAATGTAGCTAAGCAAAGGCAAAATCCTGGATGAATTCACCTTTCTGCAGGATAATAACCTAAAACACGAGGCCAAATCTACACTGGAGTTGCTTACCAAAAAGACAGTTTGACTTAAATCTACTTGAAAATCTATGGCAAGACCTGAAGATTCACAGCTGCAATTGCTGTAAAAGGTGCTTCAACAAATAATGACTCAGAGGTGTGAATACTTTAGTAAATGAGAGTTTAATAAATGTTGAAATCTGTCTGTAACACAACAATGTGGAAAAAGTCAAGGGGTATGAATACTTTCTGAAGACACTGGTACACTACATACATACATACAGTTGAAGTTTACATACACTTAGGTTGGAGTCATTAACTTGTTTTTCAACCACCACAAATTTCTTGTTAACTAACTATAGTTTTGGGAAGTTGGTTAGGACAAAAGTAATGTTTCCAACAATTGTTTACAGACAGATTATTTCACTTATAATGAACTGTATCACAATTCCAGTGGGTCAGAAGTTTACATACTAAGTTGACTATGCCTTTAAACAGCTTGGAAAATTCCAGAAAATGATGTCATGGCTTTAGAAGCTTCTGGTAGGCTAATTGACATCATCTGAGTCAATTGGAGGTGTACCTGTGGATGTATTTCAAGGCCTACCTTCAAACTCACTGCCTCTGCTTGACGACATGGGAAAATCAAAAGATATCAGCTAAGACCTCAAAAAAAATTGTAGACTTCCACAAGACTGGTTCATTTTTGGGAGCAATTTCCAAATGCCTGAAGGTACCACGTTCATCTGTACAAACAATAGTACGCAAGTATAAACACCATGGGACCACGCAGCCCTCATACCGCTCAGGAAGGAGACGTGTTCTGTCTCCTAGAGATGAATGTACTTTGGTGCGAAAAGTGCAAATCAATCCCAAAACAACAGCAAAGGACCTTGTGAAGATGCTGGAGGAAACGGGTACAAAAGTATCTATACCCACAGTAAAACGAGTCCTATATCGACAACCTGAAAGGCCGCTCATCGAGGAAGAAGCCACTGCTCCAAAACCGCCATAAAAAATCCAGACTACGGTTTGTAACTGCACATGGGGACAAAGATTGTACTTTTTGGAGAAATGTCCTCTGCTCTGATGAAACAAACAGAACTGTTTGGCCATAATGACCATCATTATGTTTAGAGTAAAAAGGGGGAGGTTTTTGCAAGCCAAAGAACACCATCTTAACCGTGAAGCGTGGGGGTGCTTTGCTGCAGGAGGGACTGGTGCACTTCACAAAATAGATGTCATCATGAGGACGGAAAATTATGTGAATATATTGAAGCAATATCTCAAGACATCAGTCAGGAAGTTAAAGCTTGGTCACAAATGGGTCTTCCAAATGGACAATGACCCCAAGCATACTTCCAAGTTGTGGCAAAATGGCTTAAGAACAACAAAGTCAAGGTATTGGAGTGGCCATCACAAAGCCCAGACCTCAAACCTATAGAACATTTGTGGACAGAACTGGAAAAAGTGTGTGCAAGCAAGGAGGCCTACAAACCTGACTCAGTTACACCAGCTCTGTCAGGAGGAATCTGCCAAAATTCACCCAACTTATTGTGGGAAGCTTGTGGAAGGCTACCCGGAACGTTTGACCCAAGTTAAACAATTTAAAGGCAATGCTACCAAATACTAATTCAGTGTATGTAAACTTCTGACCCACTGGTAATGTGATGAAAGAAATAAAAGCTGAAATAAATCACTCTACTATTATTCTGACATTCCACATTCTCAAAATAAAGTGGTGATCCTAACTGACCTAAAACAGCGAATTGTGAAAAAAGAGTTTAAATGTATTTGGCTAAGGTGTATGTAAACTTCCGACTTCAATTGAACATGCAGTACCAGTCAAAAGTTTGGACACACCTACTCATTCCCGGGTTTTTCTTTATTATTACTATTTTCTACATTCTAGAATAATAGTGAAGACATCAAAACTATGAAATAACACATGGAATCATGTAGTAACCAAAAAAGTGTTAAACAAATTAACATATATTTGAGATTCTTTAACGTAGCCACCCTTTGCCTTGACGACAGCTTTACACACTCTTGGCATTCTCTCAAACAAGTTTCATGAGTTGGTCACCTGGAATGCATTTCAATTAACAGGTGTGCCTTGTTAATTTGTGGAATTTCTTTCCTTCATAATGCGTTTGAGCCAATCAGTTGTGTTGTGACAAGGTAGGGGTGGTATACAGAAGATAGCCCTATTTGGTAAAAGACCAAGTCCGTATTATTGCAAGAACAGCTCAAATAAGCAAAGAGAAACGACAGTCCATCATTACTTTAAGACATGAAGGTCAGTCAAAGCGGAACATTTCAAAAACTTTGAACGTTTCTTCATGTGCAGTCGCAAAAACCGTCAAGCACTTTGACGAAACTGGCCCTCATTAGGACCACCACAGGAAAAGAAGACCCAGAGTTACCTCTGCTGCAGAGGATACGTTCATTAGTTACCAGCATCAGAAATTGCAGCCCAAATAAATGTTTTACAGAGTTCAAGTAAGACACATCTCATCATCAACTGTTCAGAAGAGACTGCATGAATCAGGCTTTTATGGTTGAATTGCTGCAACGAAATCACTACTAAAGGACACTAATAATAAGAGACTTGCTTGGGCCAAGAAACACAAGCAAAGGACATTCGACCGGTGGAAATCTGTCCTTTGCTCTGATGAGTCCAAATTTGAGATGTTTGGTTCCAACCGCTGTGTCTTTGTGAGAAACAGTAGGTGAACGAATGATCTCTGCGTGTGTGGTTCCCACCGTGAAGCATGGAGGAGGAGTTGTGTGGGTGCTTTGCTGGTGACACTATTTAGAATTCAAGGCACACTTAACCAGCATTCAGCATTCTGCAGCGACACGCCATCCCATCTAGTTTGCGCTTCATTTATTTTTCAACAGGACAATGACCCACTATATCTCCAGGTTGTGTAAGGGCTATTTGACCAAGGAGAGTGATGTAGTGCTGCATCAGGTGACCTGTCCTCCACAATCACCCGATCTCAACCCAATTGAGATGGTTTGGGATGAGTTGGACCGCAGAATGAAGGTAAAGCAGCCAACAAGTGCTCAGCATATGTGGAACTCCTTCAAGACTGTTGGATAAGCATTCCAGGTGAAGCTGGTTGAGAGAATGCCAAGAGTGTGCAAAACTGTCATCAAGGCAAAGGGTGGCTGCTTTGAAGAATCTAAAATAAAAATGTGTTGGTTACTACATGATTCCATTTGTGTTATTTCATAGTTTTGATGTCTTCTATTATTCTAACTTTTGACTGGTATTGTACACACACTGAGTATACCAAACATTAGGAACACCTTCTTAATATTTAGTTGCACCCCCCTTTTTGCCCTCAGAACAGCCTCAATTCTTCGGGGCATGGACTCTACAAGGTGTCGAAAGCGTTCCACAGCGATGCTGGCCCATGTTGACTCCAGTGCTTCCCACAGTTGTCAAGTTGGGTGGTGGACTATTGTTGATACACACAGGAAACTGTTGAGCGTGAAAAACCCAGCAGCATTACAGTTCTCGACACAAACCGGTGCTCCTGGCACCTACTGCCATAGTCTGTTCAAAGGCACCTACCTTTTTTGTCTTGCCCATACACCCTCTGAATGGCACACATTCTCAGTTGTCTCATCCTTCTTTAACCTGTCTCCTCCCCTTCATCTACACTGATTTGAAGTGGATTTAACGAGTGACAAATGAGGGATCATAGCTTTCACCTGGATTCACATGGTCAGTCTGTCATGGAAAGAGGTGTTTTTAACGTTTTGTGTGTGTGTATGTGTGTAATGCCCCACCACACAATCTCTCTGCAAAAGTAAACATTTATCTATCCTTCAAACACGATAACCATACTAGAGTTAACATAAATTCACCCACACAATAACACAATCGTAAGTGTCATGCTCATCAAACATAAAGTGGCATACATAGCAGAGTTCTTTCTACAGTGGGGGAAAAAAGTATTTGATCCCCTGCTGATTTTGTACATTTGCCCACTGACAAAGAAAGGATCAGTCTATAATTTTAATGGTAGGTTTATTTGAACAGTGAGAGACAGAATAACAACAAAAATATCCAAAAAAACGCATGTCAGAAATGTTATAAATTGATTTGCATTTTAATGAGGGAAATGAGTATTTGACCCTCCCTCTCAATCAGAAAGATTTCTGGCTCCCAGGTGTCTTTTATACAGGTGACGAGCTGAGATTAGGAGCACAATCTTAAAAGGAGTGCTCCTAATCTCAGCATGTTACCTGTATAAAAGACACCTGTCCACAGAAGCAATCAGTCAATCAGATTCCAAACTCTCCACCATGGCCAAGACCAAAGAGCTCTCCAAGGATGTCAGGGACAAGATTATAGACCTACACAAGGCTGGAATGGGCTACAAGACCATCGCCAAGCAGCTTGGTGAGAAGGTGACAACAGTTGGTGCGATTATTCGCAAATGGAAGAAACACAAAATAACTGTCAATATCCCTCGGCCTGGGGCTCCATGCAAGATCTCACCTCGTGGAGTTGCATTGATCATGAAAACGGTGAGGAATCAGCCCAGAACTACACGGGAGGATCTTGTCAATGATCTCAAGGCAGCTGAAACCATAGTCACCAAGAAAACAATTGGTAACACACTACACCGTGAAGGACTGAAATCCTGCAGCGCCCGCAAGGTCCCCCTGCTCAAGAATACATATACATGCCCGTCTGAAGTTTGCCAATGAACATCTGAATGACCCAGAGGACAACTGGTGAAAGTGTTGTGGTCAGATGAGACCAAAATGGAGCTCTTTGACATCAACTCAACTCGCCGTGTTTGGAGGAGGAGGAATGCTGCCTATGACCCCCAAGAACACCATCTCCACCGTCAAACATGGAGGTGGAAACATTATGCTTTGGGGGTGTTTTTCTGCTGAGGGGACAGGACAACTTCACCGTATCAAAGGGATGATGGACGGGGCCATGTACCGTCAAATCTTGGGTGAGAACCTCCTTCCCTCAGCCAGGGCATTGGAAATGGGTCGTGGATGGGTATTCCAGCATGGCAATGACCCAAAACACACGGCCAAGGCAACAAAAGAGTGGCTCAAGAAGAAGCACATTAAGGTCCTGGAGTGACCTAGCCAGTCTCCAGACCTTAATCCCATAGAAAATCTGTGGAGGGAGCTGAAGGTTCGAGTTGCCAAACGTCAGGCTCGAAACCTTAATGACTTGGAGAAGATCTGCAAAGAAGAGTGGGACAAAATCCCTCCTGAGATGTGTGCAAATCTGGTGGCCAACTACAAGAAACGTCTGACCTCTGATTGCCAACAAGGGTTTTGCCACCAAGTACTAAGTCATGTTTTGCAGAGGGGTCAAATACTTATTTCCCTCATTAAAATGCAAATCGTTTTATAACATTATAGACTGATCATTTCTTTGTAAGTGGGCAAACATACAAAATCAGCAGGGGATCAAATACTTTCCCCCCCCCACTGTATATGTAATTATAGGGTCGAACTGGGATTCTGGGTAGAGCCTTGTATACATAGAGGGCTCTGGTTCTGATTCTGGGTACCAGGGGTTCTGAACCATCCCTGTCTGTGTTCCAGAATCTTCTCCTTTCTGGATGTGGTGACACTCTGTCGCTGTGCCCAGGTCTCACGGGTGAGTTTGTGTTTCTGAAGTGTGTATTTGGTTCAGTGTGAGTGTTTTGAAATTGTGTGTTGGACAGAATAGTGAAACCAGTGAAGTTTACCTTGTGCCCCTCTCTCCCTCAGTCGTGGAATGTGCTCGCCCTGGACGGCAGTAATTGGCAGAGGATTGACCTTTTCGACTTTCAGAGAGATATTGAGGTCAGGAAGTCTCGCATAAACCTTCTTTTTCCTCACCTCTTCTCTCTCCTATCCTCTCCATCTCATCCTCACCTGCCATTGATTTATAAAAAAACATAAAAATTGTCTGTCTTGCCATCTTTTATCGAATCAAAGTGGACATTCATGGCTTTGACCTTTATAAACACAAACAACATTGACTTTAAACCCACATACCGTGATTATCGAAGATTGAATTCAGGACCTTAGCAGTTGGTTGTCTACCAAAGGAACGTTTTAGTTGACTACTATTGATGTTGTGCGTTCACCACAATCAATGCATTGTACTGTATGGATGACCACAGATGACCATTTAAAGGCATTTGAAATGTATGACTGATGTATTCACACACGTGACAAGTTTAGTACATTGCCATAATCAATGATGAATGACCTGAATGCCAGGTCAAGTATAATCATGTTTGCCAGACTTGAGTGCAATATTAAGACAGACATTCAACAGGCTCTGTGAAATTGGTTCAAGTTAAGCAGTCAGTGTTTACAAAGATGGTTGAGTTTTGCCTGAACAGGCAGACTCCTACCCTATGCTCCTGCTACATGGATTTTTGCATGTATGTGAAAGTGAAGATGATCTGGGGATGAATCTATGTTTTATGAGAGGTGTTTGTTTGTTTGTGTCCGTGTGTTGCAGGGGCGAGTGGTGGAGAACATCTCGAAACGATGTGGGGGATTCCTGAGGAAGTTGAGTCTGAGGGGCTGTCTGGGGGTGGGGGACAGCGCTCTGAGGTGAGGACTGACTGGGAACTCTTGGCACTGAGGAGGGTGAGGGGAGGAGATTGATTGTGGGAGCTGGAGGGCAAGTACACACACTCCAGTGCAAATATGTCTGTTCCTGTTTGTTTTTCAACAGAACCTTCTCCCAGAACTGCAGGAATATTGAGCTGCTTAGTTTGAATGGCTGCACCAAGATTACTGACAGGTGTCTGCAGACATTTATGCCTTATTATGTTTGTCTAGTATAATTATGTTTTGCTAATGTACTAAAGTGTTACATTATTATATATGTAAGTCTCTTGTCTCCTCCTCTCCCATGCAGCACATGTAATAGCCTCAGTAAGTTCTGTCCCAAGCTCAAGCACTTGGACCTCGCCTCCTGTACCTCAATCACCAACCTGTCACTCAAAGCACTTAGGTGAGGGGTCTCTCTTTCTCCCTCTCTCTTGCACACACACTCATACTGTCAGCATTCCTGGGAAAACCTTGTCACTCACCTTTTTGGTGATTTGATTGTAGTCATCCCTCTTCATGCTCCGTGACAGTTTGTTGACTCTAGGACTAATATAAGCTATTCAAAATATCCTGGGACTTTTTTGAGCTACAAGGTTTTTCCAGGACTCCGACAATACTCTCACTCACACACACACACCGGGGAGTCTCCTCAGCAAGAGCAGATGGTTGCATCTGTTGTACAAGCATAGGGTGAACAGGTAATTCCGTTATTCAGGGGATGTGCATAAATATGGGGCACATTTGTTGTTGTTTTGCTGGATTTGTATCTAATATCTGTGTCGTGGTCTGACCCATTTCTTCCCCTGCAGTGAGGGCTGTCCTCTGTTAGAGCAGCTTAATATCTCGTGGTGTGACCAGGTGACTAAGGATGGCATCCAGGCCTTGGTACGATGCTGTCCCGGACTCAAAGGCCTTTTCCTCAAGGGCTGCACACAGGTAGGGCAAGGCAACAAAAGGGTCAGCTAGAGATGGGACCATTAAAAAGCACAAGGTCACTACCTCTGTCTAAGAAAGGTGCATTAACAGAAGAACAGACTGGATATGTGAGAGATATTCAGACACCCTTGGAGGTGAAATGAACAAATGGATCGCGTAAGGTTAGCATTGTAACTAGGAGGATGAGGCAGTAAGATATAGGTAGACTGAAGGGCTGACTGAGGGGAGAGGGGCTTAGCTAGTCTAGATATGAGACCAGGGCTAATGTTTGTATTGCACGCAGTGTGATGGGGATGGTAGATCCAAACAGCAGGTAGGACATTTAGTTGCAGAAGGGGGTTAGCTAGCTACCTCATTGGTGGGGTTACCTTGGGGCACTGCTAATGGGATTTGAAATGACACCCTCTCTCTCTCTCTCTCTCTCCTATCTGCTTCTTTCCGTCTCCACCTATTAACTAGTTGGAGGATGAAGCACTGAAGCACATTGGTGCACACTGTCCAGAGCTGGTCACTCTCAACTTACAGACGTGTTCGGTAAGCAAGCACCTCTTTCAGTGTTTAGGTCACATAACAGCAAAACCTGCTGGTCACAGCTCCAAAATAAAGTGGGTGTCTTGCTTGATATTTCAGCACCCATCATGTTTGGGGCTGAATGCTTTGTTGTGGTGGGTTGGGGGCTTGTAACTCCTGAATAGGTTTTTCATTGAGAAATGATGAATCTCTAATAGCTGTTGTGGCCATCCATATGGAAGGTAAATGAGTCATGTCCTACCTCTCTGCTGTTTTCTTTTGTGGACTTTTTTGTGTACAAGGCTGCTCAATCAGTCTGCATCCTGCCCTGCAGTAGAGGGACTGGTGTGGACTGAGGCCTGCCCTGCCATGTAACCTACATAACCAATAGTGTGTGAAATCCACCCAGACAACACATTTGTTTCTCTGGCATCCTCTTTATCTGTGTCTCCAAATTCCCTTCCTGTTATGTTTACACCCCAAATGCCTCCCTCCCTCCCTCCCTCTTTCCTTCCTTGTCTCCTTCTCAATGTCTCCCATCTTTCAGCAGCTCCCTCATCTTTTGCCAGACTCACCTCTTTTTCGTCCTCTCTCTTTTTACACCTGTGCTTTCTGTGTGGCTCCCCCTCGCAACTTTCTGCAATCTTGTAAGATCAGAACTATAGAGGGAAAAGAGTTGAAAATATATCACAAAACAAGATATGCTTCTCATTCCCCGTTCTGAGGTGGATATTCGTAGCCTACGGCATCAGTTATGGTAATATTATGTTAATTTTGATAATGCCGTTATAGCTGTTTGATGCCGTGGAAGTTCTGCTAGTGACCCGTGCCTGTTTCCCTCTGAGCAGCAGATCACAGACGAAGGTCTCATTACTATATGCCGGGGCTGTCACCATCTGCAGTCGCTGTGTGTCTCAGGTTGTGCCAACATCACAGACGCCATCCTCCACGCCTTGGGACTGAACTGCCCGCGCCTCAGGTTGGTACTCCCTCTGCTCCTAGTCCACCTCCTCACCTCCGACCCCTGCTCCAACCCCTCCACACTGGTCTCAGGTGTCCCCCTCCCACCAAGCCCACCTCATCCAACCCACATCCACGCTACCCCCACCCATCCCTGCTTCTAACCCCTGTTCACTCCAAATACCACCAGAAACTCCGTACAACCCTTCATACTTTAACGACTCATACACCCCGCTCTCCTTTCTGGTTAGTGCCCAAGTTAACCCATCTTGTATTTCCTCAGACACGTCAATACATAGCAGTTCCCTCGACCATAACAGTATGTCCTGTCTCCTTTCAGAATATTAGAGGTGGCTCGCTGCTCACAGCTCACAGATGTGGGCTTCACTACATTAGCAAGGGTGAGTGTGGAAACTGACGCAGGTCACACACACCTCTGACGTACACTACCATTCAAAAGTTTGGGGTCACCTAGAAATGTCCTTGTTTTTAAAAGAAAAGCATTTTTTTTCCATTTTAAAATAACATCAAATTGATCAAAAATACAGTGTAGACATTGTTAATGTTGTAAATGACTATTGTAGCTGGAAACTGCTGATTTTTAATGGAATATCTACATAGGCGTACAGCGGCCCATTATCAGCAACCATCACTCCTGTGTTCCAATGGCACGTTGTGTTAGCTAATCCAAGTTTATCATTTTAAAAGGCTAATTGATCATTAGAAAACCCTTTTGCAATCATGTTAGTACAGCTGAAAACTGTTGTTCTGATTAAAGAAGCAATAAAACTGGCCTTCTTTAGACTAGTTAGTTGAGCATCTGGAGCATCAGCTGTTATGGGTTCGATTACAGGCTCAAAATGCCCAGAAAGAAATAACTTACTTCTGAAACTCATCAGGCTATTCTTTTTCTGAGAAATGAAGGCTATTCCATGTGAGAAATTGCCAAGAAACTGAAGATCTCGTACAACGCTGTGTACTATTCCCGACACAGAACAGCGCAAACTGGCTCTAAGCAGAATAGAAAGAGTGGGAGGCCCCAGTGCACAACTGAGCAAGAGGACAAGTACATTAGTGTCTAGTTTCAGAAACAAGATGCCTCACAAGTCCTCAGCTGGCAGTTTCATTAAATAGAACCCGCAAATCACCAGTCTCAACGTCAACAGTGAAGAGGCAACTCTGGGATGCTGTCCTTGTGTCTGTGTTCTTTTGCCCATCTTAATCTTTTCTCTTTATTGGCCAGTCTGAGATATGGCTTTTTCTTTGTAACTCTACCTAGAAGACCAGCAAACTTTTGAACGGTAGTGTATATGTGTTGTCTTACTGTTTAATTAATTTATACATGTTTTTCTGGCAGAATTGTCATGAGCTGGAAAAGATGGACCTGGAAGAGTGTGTGCAGGTGAGCTAGCCTGCACAACACGCACATTCCCACACACACTAACATACACTGTAGCACCATCCACCAGAAGGATACGTTTGTTTATGTCTCTCCCCAGATCACGGACGGCACACTTATCCAGTTGTCCATCCACTGCCCTCGTCTGCAAGTTCTGGTGAGCACTAGCTAATGGCTTCTATCCTAGGAGCTTGTCTCAAACATGCTTTTTTTCCAATCTAAGGAAGGTCTTGAAATTCTATGAAATACATTTCAGAAAAACTTGTTTCTTAGATAATCCACAGTCTCATAGTGTTAATAACAAAAGACACCCAGTGTGTCGGGTGGCAGTAGTATTGCTGTTCTAAACTGTTCCCTTGTTGTTTTTGTGGTCTCTCTCTCTCAGAGCCTGTCTCACTGTGAGCTGATTACTGACGATGGCATCAGACATCTGGGCAGCGGGCCCTGTGCCCACGACCGGCTGGAGGTGATCGAGCTGGACAACTGCCCCCTGATCACGGACGCCTCGCTGGAGCACCTGAAGACCTGCCACAGCCTGGACCGCATCGAGCTCTACGACTGCCAGCAGATCACCCGCGCAGGCATTAAGAGACTAAGGGTAGGCACTGGTGCTACAGCGTACATTGCTGCTTATGCGTTGTGCACAGACACCCAGACTCGCATAGATTACAGTAGATTAATGAACATTTCTTAAATGCGGTTGTATAGACCCTTACACCAACACTTGTCTTTTTATCTCTTTCTTTCCTCCTCTCCAGACCCATCTACCTAACATCAAAGTGCACGCGTATTTCGCCCCCGTCACCCCACCCCCCTCGGTCGGGGGGAGTCGCCAGAGATTCTGTCGTTGCTGTATCCTGCTATGATGCGAAGACTGCGCCCCCATCCCCCCTCAGCCCAACATCTGCCCCTCCACCCAACCTGGCTCGGCCTGGTCCGATCCGGCCTCCGGGTATACATGCTGGTGTGTCCCCCCGATTGGTGCCGCAGAGAGAGGGAGAGAGCCCAACCACCTCAGGGTCTGGGAAGAACCTTCCCAACGACGTTCCCAAACCCACTCACAACAGCCTTTGTCAAACACACAAACCCCCCCCCACACACACACACACACACACACACATCACCACAGATGAGCGTCAATACATTCCCTGCTGTCCCCAGGCCGATGTTCTAAAGACCACCCAGCATTACAGGGAGGATTACATAATAGAACCACTGCTGTTTACAGATTAGGCTCCTGATACACTGTATGGACTACATGAAGCTAGGGCTCACTGGATACAAGGTTCCCTATGGACTAGTATGACCTTTTACTGAAGGATCAGGAAGATAGGTTTGGATAAGAAGCTAACATCCAATGTGTGTCTGGGTGTTGAGAGGATAACCAGAAACATGGCTAGTTACTATGAGGATATTGGTTTGGTAGAAATGCCCTCAGAATCTTTCAACGACTGACAAGCTACCTCTAGACATAACTGCACTTCAATGTGAGGAGCTCTTTGTTAGCCTCTGGTACCAGAATGCCCACTCCAAACTTATAGCTAGGCCAGTTTTTTTATTTTTTATTACTAAAGACCAGTTTCCATTGGCACTTTGAAGTCAAGCCAGGTTGGGCTGGCCTTGGTGGGCTAGCTGAAATTGCGTTTCCGCTGCCTCCAAATAGAATAAATGATGTCATGTTGCTAGGTAGCCAATATGCGGCTTCGCTAATGTTGCTAACTGGCAAGATGTTGACGAATTTAAATTCACCCTCACAATGCTTTAACTAACTTTAACCCATACTCCTGTCAGTGCTAGCCATACTCAGAGCCATGTATTTAGCTTGCTAACTAGCTAAACGGTTAGCGTCGCTATTGGCTAGCTAGCTAACCAAGCAAACCAGACAACCGGTTTAATAGGATGTAACTACGACCTGGCCATCTACAATTCCTGCTAGCTACAGTAGCTTGTTTTAACTCTGAAATGCTAGCTAATAATGGTAGCTAGCATTTTAGGGCTGACTGTTGTCATAAAGGTTTGTGTAGTGCAAAAATGTATGGATCCAGCTGTGGTGGTAATTCGTGTCATGTCTGACTACTGCAGTACTACTTGTCCATGTGCTAGATATCAGCGCACACACCCAGATGAGCTAGCTAAACGTTGGCAGCATCCAGCAGTGATCTGACTTTTTAAAATATTTGTTTATTTTTTTTAGCTACGTCACCAGCCCGAATTCTAATCGCGCTGGCACCAGTTGTGAAACTGGGCTGCGCTGGCTCGAATTTGAGAATTCCGTTCGAACCAGCTCTAATTTGGCCCCAATTTTAAGTGCTAGTGGAAAAGGGTGTCTTCCTGGTGTCAACAGCCATTAAACTGCCCCCCCCCCCCTCTCACACTCACACACACACACACACATATACACATACACGTACACACACAAACAGTGCAGATACAGTGGGTAGTAGTTCTTATCTAGACTCAAAGTAGCTACAGCTTAGTGCAGGCCTGCTAGGGGATATGCTGAGTTTATCCAGCAAAATGATGACACTTCTCTATGACTCACCTAATAGTTTACTGCCACATGACTACACACACTTGAAAATGCGCACACACACACAGCTCAATACCCTTTCCCCCTCTCCCTTTCTCTGTTACAATCAGAAGCTTCATTGTACAAAAAAAAGAGGAAGGTGAATATTTTTCTAAAAAGGACACCAGTTGAGACTTACACGTGGGGACTTGAGAAGATGCCAAATGTTGCATGTAACAATTCTAGTTTTTTAAATGTAATATATGTAAGTACTGTGGAAATCCAGCGTTGCAGCCAGCTAAACCACACCACAGACCATGGTGTGAAGGAGAGATTTACGTCAATGGGTCTCGCACTATGAACTATGTTAAGCCAAACACATACTGTACACACACAGGTGTGTTTTTGTGCGTGTGTGTGTGTGTGTGTGTGTGTGTGTGTGTGTGTGTGTGTGTGTGAGAGAGAGAGAGAATGTTCCGGGGCTATGGGGAGTAGTTTGGACAGTGAACCATTTTGGAGACATAATTAACCAGGCCCCTGCAAGCTAGTCTTAACAACAACAAAATATAGAATAGAGACACAAACGCATAAAATGAAAAAGATTGACGTCACTGCGAGTTTGTGATGCCAGACAGACCAGGAGGACGGAAAGAAAAAGCCAACCGAAAACAAAGTATCTGTATTTTCATTTTGTTGCTTTTAGTCTTTTTTTCCCCCTTGGTGATGAACATTCTTGATGAATGCGAGCTGGTGAACCACACATGGGTAGAAAGAGATGACCAGTGTTGCTAGCAGGCACCGGGATCTGGTCAGTGACAGTGATGCCCCTTCAACTCCCATGAGGCCTTGCAGGGGAGAGGGTGCCATTGGAGTTGACCCTGCCACCAGCGCAACGCCACCTCTTTCTGCCTGGAACCAGTGACATGAGAGGAGGAGGGGCCGCTGGGATTGGATAGGAACAAGGAAGTCGTTTAGAATCTTGACCTGGAGTGAGCTGAGCTCACAACACTGGCCTGCTGACAGATGTTGGAGTGCAGGGCTATGTGTCCCAAAACGCCACTACTACCACCTTACCAAAACACTTTGACCCCTGTTCATGAGTATCAAAGCCTTTCATCTGGATCCTTCCTCCTCACCCACACTTTAACCTTTCTGTTTTCTGTCTCTCCTCTCTCTGTTCTATTTTTCTTTTTGTAGTTTAGTCTTTTTTTAGCCTTTTTCTGTTCAAGTTGATGACTTCTACATTTCGTTCTCACCCCTCCCCACACTCTTTCTGTTTGGTGTGTTTTGGGTTGGGGCTGTTTTTTGTTTTGCATTCAGTCATGAGTTCAGTGTTTTCCCAAGTTAAGTTTGAGCCCTCTTGCAGTCCTTGGTTTTGGTCTTATGCGGTTTGTGTTCTATTACGAGTTCTTGTTACCTAATGTCCAGAATGTAGCCTTTGTACAGGGGGAAGGGTTGGACACAGTGCAATTTGTAAAATAAGTGAATAATGAGTCGGTGAGGATGAACCGGGATCCATGGTATGTATAATGGATGTTATACAACATATTGAATGTGTTTCCATGAAGGCGTTGTCTGGGAACGTGGGGGGTTAGGGCCTAGGTTGTGTGCTGATGTAGCAGAAACAGATTCCTCTCCTGATGGGCTTTCCCTTTACTTGTTATGCCTTGCTTTGGGGATCCCCTAACACCAGGATGCAGCCCAGCCCACTGTAGAAACAAAACAGAGTTGGTAGGCCCAATATAAATGTTTTAATGTTGTTTTAAAAATGCATATTTCCTTCTAAGATTCAAACCAACCAACAGGCAAAACATTTACTGATGATTATTTTGTGATTTGTCAGCCAAGGGTGGAAGTGGGAGGGAGATAATGCAAACTGAGATTAATCTAGTCTGATCTGTTTTGTTGAATGTGGGTTTATGGGGGATTAGAGAACATCCAGCAGCCAAGATGGCAGAGATGCATAATGTACTCTCATACTACTCACCCTCTGGTTGGGTGCAACTGTGCTTCCACTGCCCTGTACGGTCTGGAGTTACTGGAGGGAAAGTTATGGTGAAGCCTGGATCCATAACACCTGTTTGCCCTCTTCACACATAGTTGCTGAGTCACAGGCACCCCTTCTACTCGCTTAGTCATACACAGACACACTGAGAAACACGGTACGCACTGACCATTTGCACTGCCATGGTCCTCTCTGAATCATAACTCAGTTGAGAGTGAAGGTATGCAGAGTAGACATGCATGCCTACACATACACACTATTGACAGCACAGACAACAGGCAAATTCAGACTCAAGCGGTACCTTTAGAATTTATTCAGTATACAAACACATGAGAACATGTCCATACCGGGTTCTCATACACTACACAAACCACCCTGTAGAATGTCAAGACGAATCACATGCAAAACAATTATACTGCTTCATTCCACTTTTTTTCCAGCAGTTTACATGAAAGAAGACAGATTACTGAATTCTGGATCGGTCCACTCAGTCCCCATGACTAGACTGTGTGTTGGAGGGGGTAGGGGAGGACGGCTGGCTGTCTGCGTGAACAAGATGGTGGATCTAAAGTGTGTCCTTGGTAGTTTGACACCTGGGGATTACTTTACTTTTTTTTTTTACTTTACACAATGACTGTAGTTCATATAAATTAATGTAAATCTTTTTTTTTTTTTACAATTAACTGATTATAAATATGTATGTATGAATAAATATATAACTATATATTATTAAGATTTGCCTGTTATTTCTGTAATTGCAGTATGTTGAAGTGTTCAATTATTTTGCTCTGAAATCTTTCCTGGCCTGACTAGGAAAAACTCTTGGCCCCAGTTATAGCCTATATATAGAGACCAGAGTTTTTCCTGGTCAGGTGGTCTCCACTATATTGTAAAAGTCCTACATGTTTTCCTATTACTGGATGTAATGCATGTTGTCCTAACCTTAGCGCAACACTAGAGGGCAGCAATAAGCTACTTTCAAAAAAAAAAGTCTGAGAAACCCAACCCTGAGGACTGTGCGGGGTTGTAAAGCAGGCTGGAACTATGTTACAGTAGTTAAATGCTCTTTTACTTAATTGATCCACTTTGTAGCAAAACTTAATTCAAACATGTATGTAAACCAAGTCTCCATACTAATGATGTGTGGGTATCTGATGTCAGTGATGAAATCACAGATGAATGAACAGGATCATTCTGTCTGCCCCATTGGGAGTAACCACACTTCTACCCGTCCTACAGTGCCATGACGACCAGCAACTTAGCTTGTGATGTTGTTGGGCTCATAGTGCCACATGGGGGACATTTTGGCTCCAGTTGTCCCCCTGCTGCTCGAGATATTGTGTTCCTCCTTCTCCTTCCCTCTGGCATGGAGCGGCTTGTTTTTGCCTCCTATCTTGTCATTGTGGGGACCTTATTTTTAGCTGGCTTACAGACACCTGGGGTATTAGTCTGCGAGTGCACAGCAGAGCAGGCAGATTGAAAATCGTATGAATGTTCATTGAGGTTGTATAGTTTTTTTCCCACACAAAGCAATTGACTAATAAGAATGCTGTGTCCTATGGCTAAGTTTGTAGTCGAGACTCACACTCGGGTAATTGGTCACACTTGTGCCATTCAGCATAATGACATTATACACACACTTTAGAGACTAATGTGGCATATGCTTAAATATGACGCATGTGGCAGTCGACAAACAATGCGCACACACATGCCTCCCCTAAACACACATGCAGGAGATCAGACTGCAGCCCCGGTGTTATATTAGGTAGCATGTTCCATTGCTCTCTGCGTCTGCACAATCTGCCGTGCAGCTGGCACTTGCTGCTGACGCGCTGGAGAAAACTAGGAATAATTCATTTGAATATGATTACTGAGGCTGGGGTAACACAATAATAATGTCACTCTCCTTGGCTTCCTTTCCTCCTCTCTTGCTCTCTCTCTCCCCCTCTCTCTCTCTCCCCCTCTCCTCCATTGAATGGCTTCTGACAGCTTAGCCCAAACTTTGATGAAGGGCTTAGGTGGAATAATGGAATGCATACATACATAGAAATACTGTAATCATATACAGAATTGTAGCTCTCTCTGATGTGGCAGACTGCTACCAGCTCTGTGTTTGCACACACAGACACACACACACACACACACACACAGGCTCTCCATCACTCTTCCCCTTTCACCTATGTGAAAGTAGAAGAGTTTGTCCCTGTCAGTGAGCCCACAGTTGAACAAATGACCAATCAATGGAAAACAACAGATGAATGTGATGGGTTCAAAGACTAAGGAAATTGTTTGTAACAACAGCCACCACCCGTAGCCCCCCTTATAACCATCACCCTGTCAGTAGCACATGACCCATGATGAATGGCCACTGCCTGCTGTTTAGGCATCAGAGGCACATCTGTATAGGAGATTAGGAGCTCACCTTTATATGGCAGATATCAGCTGATGTAAGAAGGGCTTTGAGATATCAGCTGATGTAAGAAGGGCTATATAAATACATTTGATTTGATTTGAGATAGGGTCTGTGACTGCGCTCGCTGTGTTTTATAGGACAGAAAATCAAGGAGAGATGGGCTGTGCAACACTTACTGTATTTGCTAAATGGAAGCTGCTGTAACAAAGATAGCACGTAGGGGTTTGTTTTATAAGCACAGGTAACCTTGGAGCGGAGCATGGTGGTTAAAGAAAGGAGAGGACAAAAACCAGGATGAGGAAGAGAACAGAGAAGATCATTACTAGAAGATGCTCTGGTGTCTCTTTACCTCACTCATTCCCTCGCTCTCACTCTACTCCCTTTCTCTAACTATCCTCCTATTTCCTACCTCTCTTTTAGATATGCTCATGTAGATACTTTCACACAGACAGTGGAAAATGGGCCAACCTGTCCCACAAGGGTTGTCTTTCTGGGGGAAATCACTTGAAAACTATTAATAAAAATTGAAGCTCTTCTCGGATTAGATTCCCAGAATTTTTAGCCCTCCTCTGGGTCAGTCAGATCAGTGTTTTTCATATTTAGCCTAAGTATAAACAGACCGTATTATCAGTAGGCTACCTGGTGAGGCTGCTTCATTCTCTGTGTTCATTCCAAGACAAGTGCACTAGTCAACGTGCAATGATTGAAACCGTTTTCGAATAATCTATTACACTTCAGGCAAGATGTCATCACATTAGTGTGGAAAACCTGGCCCCCTAGCCAATCATTTCATAATAGACTGGTATGACATCTACATGTACCCTGTGGTGGGTGCTCTAAGGTGTAATAAGGTACAGTCTATTATTTGGAAGTGATTCATCATGATGATTCATGAGCTGTCCAGTGCGCACACAGAGAGAGAGAGTCTGATATTGTTTGACTTGTGCTCGATGACGCATACATAAGGGTACATATAGTCTGGCTACCTATTTTGATGACTAACACCTAGAAACAAGACATGGTGGTGGTGACGGTGGAAACAAAAGTAGCGGAGATTATTTTCAAAAGTTTTTGTTCATTTCTTTTTTTAACCGCTACACTGACCATTTATTCTAAAATAACAATTTCTAATGTAATCGTTATGCGAAAGGTATCTTTATTTTAACCATGTCGTCTTAGGCATGTGAGTAAACACTTTATGATAGCCCATCAATGGAAATGATGACAATACAAGTGTTCTATGACCATGGCATTCATTTACGCAGAGATTTTCCCTGTTCCCAATACGTTTATGGGAGCTTTGTTTGAGGCCCAGTATTTTCTATCATAACCTACTGTCACACCAAGATACCGCCTCCTTAATGAAATTCTGACAACCACCAATCCTGAAATTTGAGTAAATTAATATTGACATAGTTGTAAAGAGCGCTCCAATCATGCGCCACGGACGCACATGGAGGCGTGACTGGGTTTGAAATTTAGTCGGATTTATGTTGGCAGCGCACGTCCAGTTAAAGGTTCGACGTAAGGAAAATGCTATTGCACCCTTACCATACTACTACTACAGGAGTTCTGGCTTGTGCGAGAAACCTCCCTGGAACATCTCAACTACCTGTTTTTTGGAAATCTAATGGACTATAAGCCCTCAGATTCGAACACATTATTAATATTTGTTCTTCTTTAGTAGAGTCGCACCTGCTTGTTGCAACATGAGGTATTTAGATCAGAGTTTAGTTGACTACTATAGTGCTATCAGGGAGAATAGCAGTTGGTAGGTTACTTGCCTCGCAGGGCAGGATAGGACCGTTAGTTGCTGATGCGTAACTAAGGTCCAATCTTTCGAATACCTCCACAGACTGCACCCTTTCTGCAGCCCTGACCTAAAATGCCTTTAGACCTGTGATGTATATTCATTGGATGTAACCCCGTGCATCTCGTACCGCATGATCCTCAACAGCCTGCCTATTCCCCGCGCGCGTGAATCGTTAAGACGTGGTGAGATGTCACACTTTATTTAACCAATTTTCAACGGCTACACTGGGCAGTACTTTTGACTAACTCACATTTGAATGAATTCAGCAGTAACAGTCCTGTAATTCTGGAACCCGGACCACATACAGCCGACTGTCTCGTTTCATCCCGTGAAGAGACTGATGATGACGGAGAACAGCGAGATGGAGACCGAGACGCAGCTCCAACGCTCGCCAAGCAACCTGTCCATCACACCGGTGTCAAAGGCAAGTAGTATTCTACAATCAGTTGTCTCACTGGCTGGCAACTGTTTCGGACCTCAGTGAAACAACAACTATCCTTGCAAGATAACCAGCGGGAGAAATGTGAACCTCAGTTCACAGTGGTGTGAAGGTTTTACGCAGTCTGTTCTTCTGACTAGATAGTGGAGATTTTGAAATATGACGGTGTTTGAATGGTTGTTCCAGGTGTTTTCACATGGTGAATATGTTTGATTTGTGTTAACACGTGTAATGTTTGTCCAGAAATCCATGACACAACCACATACCAGTAGCCTGTATGACTTGGTTTAAGAAAGTTAAAAGTGCTTGTTGCTTTCACCATCACATTGATATCTTTCTTTTGTTTTACGATGCTGAGATGGAGTTACTGTTGACTTAATATCAGGAAAAAAAGAATAGTTAATTACTGCTTTATTACAGTATTGTCGTTTTTTTATATTATTTATTATAACACAGAGTTTTTTTCTTCATAATTTGAATCGTAATAAACCCAACTGTATTGGACACAGATTTCAGCCAGGTGCATTTCAAACCGCATCATCAGTAAATTGCGTCACTATGGCGAACTAAAATAACTCACGTCAGGTGACGTAAAGGGGGCAAGATGATTGGAACGTTCTTTTTCTCTCTCTTACTGTGTGTGTGTGTGTGTGTGTGTGTGTGTGTGTCTACGCTTACGCACACATGCTCAAAATGAAGAGGACTTTACAAAGGGACACGCAGGTTCCAGAATGTTTTAGAATAAATGTCCTGTCCAGGTTATCTTGCTTGCATCAGGCCCATTAGGAAAGTTTGTTTAGTTTTGAATGTAAATTATTTCAACACTGCAGACACTCAAAGCATTACTCCACTCACAATTATTTAGTTTAATGGAAGAGATTACAGAGTGCCAAGCAATTTCTCAATTGATGCAAATTCATTTTACTGTCCAGAATTCAAGGCCCCTGGGGTCAAAAATGATAGAAACAAGCTATTGCATGTTGTCCCTTGATGTTCTGGTCATTAGACTGCCTTGCTGTGCATGTTTCTATCATTGTCAATCATGTGTCATTGACTTTTGTATTTGCTGAGATTGAGGTTAATGCTGGGTTTAGATGGCAGGAGGTAGACGGCAAACTGGATGTCATTGTTTTCAATGAGAGAACGATGATAAATGCCTTGAGGCTGGCGATGAATGCAGTCAGACGCCACTGTAGACGGGTCTTGTCGCCAGAGTTAAACTATTTCAACTTTTGCCTTCTGCCATAGCGTTGTTTTCTACCCAATGTTGATTTGCACTGTTTGTTTACTGAAATCACCATAGCAACGCATACAATTGCGCTTGCTTGCTTTTGTCGTCACTCTCTTTCTTGCTTCTCTTTCTTGCATTCTTGTCCTGCTATGCCGACTGGTATGAAGGTTTTTGCATGCAGCATTAGATAAAAGCACATGCCATCCATTGATGTAGTCTACCTACGCTCAGCCTCAGTTGTTCAAATGAGGTTTGTGATTACATAGAATGCTACCTGACTGTGAGACACCATTTTGAAAGGTACTTTTAAAAAATGACCTTGAAGTAGTAGACTATACAGTCGTGGCCAAAAGTTTGGAGAATGACACAAATATTAATTTCCACAAAGTTTGCTGCTTCAGTGTCTTTAGATATTTTTGTCAGATGTTACTATGGAATACTGAAGTATAATTACAAGCATTTCATAAGTGTCAAAGGCTTTTATTGACAATTACATGAAGTTGATGCAAAGAGTCAATATTTGCATTGTTGACCCTTCTTTTTCAAGACCTCTGTAATCTGCCCTGGCATGCTGTCAATTAACTTCTGGGCCACATCCTGACTGATGGCAGCCCATTCTTGCATAATCAATGCTTGGAGTTTGTCAGAACTTGTGGGTTTTTGTTTGTCCACCCGCCTCTTGAGGATTGACCACAAGTTCTCAATGGGATTAAGGTCTGGGCTTTCCTGGCCATGGACCCAAAATATCAATGTTTTGTTCCCCGAGCCACTTAGTTATCACTTCTGCCTTATGGCAAGGTGCTCCATCATGCTGGAAAAGGCATTGTTCATCACCAAACTGTTCCTGGATGGTTGGGAGAAGTTGCTCTCGGAGGATGTGTTGGTACCATTCTTTATTCATGACTGTGTTAGGCAAAATTGTGAGTGAGCCCACTCCCTTGGCTGAGAAGCAACCCCACACATGAATGGTCTCAGGATGCTTTACTGTTGGCATGACACAGGACTGATGGTAGCGCTCACCTTGTCTTCTCCTGCAGCCCGCGTGCCAAGATGTAGCTGGCCATACAGGATCTTCCGCTGCAAGCGCTCCTGAGACATTCTAATGACATGCCCAAGCCAGCGCAGTTGGTGTTGGGTGACCATGGCCTCCATACTCTTGCAGTTGGTCTTAGCAATTATTTCTGTATGGGGCACACGGTTGCACCAGGTGATTCCCAGGATGCGCTGCAGGCATCTTATGTGGAATCGCTCGAGTTGCTTGTTGTGGCGACTGTAAGTGACCCAGGCTTCACAGCTGTGAAGAAGTGTGGTGATGCAGACAGCTTGATAGACGGCGACTTTGGTATGGAAGTTGAGATCCCTGTTTTGGAAGACCCTGCGTCTGAGTTTCCCGAAGGCAGCTGATGGTTTTTTTTGGTGTACGTGTTGTTTTGGTTTACCTTCTTTGTCCGTTTAAAATAAAAGAAGATGAGTGCACATTTCCCCGCTGCGTCTTGGTCCACTATACCCTACGACAACCGTGACACTTGTTCTTATAGACGATGACAATGTTTGCATCCCGCCACTGTTGGGGGATGATCTCCCGGTCCCAAACCTCAGGGTTGTACTGGTGGAGCCTTCTGGTGCAGAAGTAACCTCCCTTCTTATGTAGCTCTGCCGGGATGCTGTCAGCGCCAGGAGTCTTGTTGTTCTTGAGGGAACGGATAGCTGATAACACCACTTGGAAGGTTGGCGAATGGTTGAGGTCTTGAATGGGTGGACAGACAAGCAGTTCTTCCAGGATGGAGTGGTCTGTAGGAGAATGTTGATTGAGTAGTGCTTCAAAGTGGTCAACCCACCTCATAGGATCTGATTTTGGTCCTTCAAGAGAGTCAGACCATCAGCTGTTTTCATGGGGGTGATGGAGTGACTTCTTGGGCCATAGATAGCTTTAGTTGAGTTGTAGAAATTGTGCATGTCGTTTTTGTCAGCATAAATTTGGATTTCCTGTGCCTTATTAGTCAACCATTCGTCCTGCAGAGCATGCAAGGTTGTTTGCACTTTCTTGAGCGATGCACGCCATTCCTTGTGAAGGGTAGCAGATGTGGGGCTGTTGAGAGTAGAGGTCGACCAATTAATCAGCATTAATTATGACTGATTTCAAGTTTTCATAACAATCGGTAATTGGCATTTTTGGATGCCGATTACTTTGCATTCCACGAGGAAACTGCGTGGCAGGCTGACCACCTGTTACGCGAGTGCAGCAAGGAGCCAAGGTAAGTTGCTAGCTAGCATTAAACTTATCTTATAAAAAACAATCAATCTTCATATAATCACTAGTTAACTACACATAGTTGATGATATTACTAGGTTAACTAGCTTGTCCTGCGTTGCATATAATCAATGCGGTGCCTGTTCATTTATTATCGAATCACAGCCTACTTCGCCAAACGTGTGATAATTTAACAAAGGCGCATTTGCACACATGCTCAAAATGATGTGATCATTACTAGTGATTATGTGAAGATT
Organism: Salmo trutta; assembly: GCF_901001165.1. NCBI lineage: Eukaryota > Metazoa > Chordata > Actinopteri > Salmoniformes > Salmonidae > Salmo > Salmo trutta. The sequence goes on from NC_042957.1 coordinate 47,515,699, forward strand.
GATTGTTTTTTATAAGATAAGTTTAATGCTAGCAAGCAACTTACCTTGGCTCCTTGCTGCACTCGCATAACAGGTGGTAAGCCTGCCACACAGTTTCCTCGTGGAATGCAATGTAATCGGCCATAATCGGTGTACAAAAATGGTGATTACCGATTTATAATGAAAACTTGAAATTGGCCCTAATTAATCGGCCATGCCGATTAATCGGTCGACCTCTAGACTAAACACCTCCCTCTGCAACTGGATCCTGGACTTTCTGACATGCCGCCCCCAGGTGGTATGGGTGGGTAACAACACATCTGCCACGCTGTTCCTCAACACAGGGGCCCCTCAGGGGTGCGTGCTCAGTCTCCTCCTGTACTCCCTGTTCACTCATTACTACACGGCTAGGCACGACTCCAACACCATCATTAAATTTGACGATGACACAACAGTGGTAGGCCTGATCACCGACAACGACGAGACAGCCTATAGGGAGGAGGTCAGAGACCTGGCCGTGTGGTGCCAGGACAACAACCTCTTCCTCAACGTGATCGAGACAAAGGAGATGATTGTGGACAACAGGAAAAAGAGGACCGAGCACGCCCCCATTCTCATCGACGGGGCTGCAGTGGAGCAGGTTGAGAGCTTCAAGTTCCTTGGTGTCCACATCACCAACAAACTAACATGGTCCTAGCACACCAAGACAGTCGTGAAGAGGGCACAACAAAACCTATTCCCCCTCAGGAGACTGAAAAGATGAGTCTTCTAAACAGCTTCTACCCCCAAGCCATAAGACTCCTGAACATCTAGTCAAATAACTACCCAGACTATTTGCATTGCCCCCCCCCTTTACACCACTGCTACTCTCTGTTATCATCTATGCATAGTCAATTTAATAACTCTACCTACATGTACATATTACCTCAACTAACCAGTGCCCCGCACATTGACTCTGTACCGCTACCCCCTGTATATAGTCTCGCTGTTGTTATTTTACTGCTGCTCTTTAATTACATGTTACTTTTATCTTATTATTATCCGTATTTTTTTTAAACTGCATTGTTGGTTAGGGGCTTGTAAGTAAGCATTTCACTGTAATGTCTACACCTGTTGTATTCGGCGCATGTGACTAATAAGATTTGATTTGATTTGACTGAGAAGAGTAGCATAACGTCTCTTGGCTAGGGGGATACGGAGAGGCGTGGGTCTTTCACTTATGCCGACAGGTGTTTCGGTGAGGCTGGGTGGTAGGCTGTTCTTAATTGCCAGTCCCACACTGTGCTGATGTTGTCCACCCTGAGGGTAACCTTTCCAGAAGAAGGTGTAACCTTCTCCCTCCTCTTTCAGGGAACCTTCATTCAGGAACCTGGTCTCACTCAGGGCAGCAATGTCAATGTTGTAGCGCCTTAGTCGTGCAGCACTAAAAGCTGTTCTCAGATGGGGTCTTTCGCTGTTATCGTCAGTGTCCAGAAGAGTTCTGATGTTCCATGTCACCAGTTTCAAGGGAATTATTTTCTTAAGCATTTTTTGACCGCTGAGTGGAACTGAAATAGGTACGGTAGCCTATCCAGGATGGAGGGAGTGGGCAATTTTTAGGCCACCTTTTCTAGGCCTCTCCCCAGCTGGGGTGAGCAGTATGGCTCCTAAATAGGGCTGCTCAGTCACACAGGGGTCTGCCGAGAGCAGTTGCCACTCAAGTCCCAGCTGCTGGCGACCATAATAGCCCTATGCCGTTGGGGTGCAGGTGTCTGATTAAGCGCTTCCGGTGCATTCACTCCTGCCCCCATCACCAGCCACCCCAAGGCCTCCAGACTTTAGTCCGGTTTCCGGTTGATGGAGAAGTGGGTACCTGCGCAAAGGAAGTTATTTCAGGTGCCGCTGAGGGTGCGCAATCCCCAACAGCACTACTTCACTGTAGGAAGGTGAAATTCCAGTGGCAAGGGGGGAAACCCAACACGACCAGTATCTTCCACAACTGCAGGAGGCTGCTCCCCAATTCACCACAAGGGCTAGCCGGCTAGTATGCAAGCACGTGGTAAGGGGGCATGCAATTAACCTCTACCTAGACACTACTGTAGTAGACGCGTCACATGCACCCTGCGGTTGCCCACACAGACACATACATACACACTCTCTCTCTCTCTCTCTCTCTCTCTCTCTCTCTCTCTCTCTCTCTCTCTCTCTCTCTCTCTCACACACACACATGCACTCCACACACTCTCACACAGACACTGAATCAGCTCACACATGCTTCACATTTCTATTGTATTCCAGATGACTATGGGTTACTACATCACCCTGAAGAAGGCACAGTGATGCCAAAACATTGGTGGTTTACCCAATAAATGACTGGGAGCTTGTACATACAGTCTGTGACTCTTTATTTTTTTATAGCATACAACTTACTACATCACTCTGACATTGCAATCAGAACATTTTCCAAACATATCATCACTACTAGGATGGAAACACATTTACCCACGTAGAATGATTTCTCTCCTGCCTCCTGTCTCCTATCTCCTCTCTCCTGTCTCCTCTCTCCTGTCTCCTGTCTCCTGTCTCCTCTCTCCTGTCTCCTCTCTCCTGTCTCCTGTCTCCTATCTTTGTTTTGTGCTCAGTGAGCATGTGCCTCATCAGACACGCAGAGTGGTCTGTCTGTCTGTCTGTCTGTCTGTCTGTCTGTCTGTCTGTCTGTCTGTCTGTCTGTCTGTCTGTCTGTCTGTCTGTCTGTCTGTCTGTGCCTGGGAGTGATTGGTTATGCTATTCACACGCACTCACTCTCCCACCAGCACCCAAAATATCAGACCACCATTCAAAAACGACCCGACTCATCAGGGATTTGAACATCCAGCTTCATTCCTCAATGTCAGCTACTACCATAATCTCTCCCTTCGTTACTGGGAGCTTAGGTTGTAGTATAAAGGCATCAAGGGTCAGTGCCACAATTATTTATCTTGTTCACCTTAAACCCCATGGTTCTGATTGAGGTTGACTCGTGCAGTGTTAAAATAATAGGTTAATTGCCTATGGAGCTCCCATTTAAATGCCTGAAATATAATAGCTTTGTGCCCAAAGACACTTTCTCAGTTGTAGTCTATTAAGAATCCATTAGTTGAGCACTGTGGTAAATGTCAAAGCCATTCTCTCCAAATAATCGGATCAGGGGGAAGGGTATGGACCCTATAGACAGGGTCTGATGGTCTCAGGATTTGGGGTTCTTGCTGTCAATCTTTCGCACATGCACGCACGCACACCCACACACACACACACACACACACTCTGCACACATCCCATCTCCCCATCTATCCTGCTATCTTATCTTTCTATCCATCTATTTCTCTTTCACACACACAATCAGAGCCACTCCAAAAAATAAGGCCTCCTGAGTTATTTGATGTGACCAGATATCAGACAAGCACAAGGCCATTCTGATGAGAGGTAGATAGAGAAGAATGGCTCCCATCAGATAACAGATGCTCCCAGAAGCTGCCTGCAGCGTGTTCCCACTAGTCCCAACTTAGATGAAGGATGTCAGAAATTGAGAGAAAGGCAGAGAGCCAAAGAGGGAGAAGGAGAGGAGGACTCTAGAATGTCGCCGCTGGGCTGGCTCACAGTGGTGTGCCTTGTCCAGACGGGCTGAGGTGTGTGTGCATGCATGTGTGTGTGTGTGTGTGTGTGTCAAGGAGCAGATTAGATTCTGGGGGAGTGGACAGCAGCCAGGAAAATAGCACCCTTCTAGTAACTGCAGACTGTCATCACTATCAACATCTTGAAGAACAATCTGGCCTTAATGGACATGCACTCTTCTAATCTCCACCCGGCACAGCCAGAAGAGGACTGGCCACCCCTCAGAGCCTGGTTCCTCTAGGTTTCTAATCTCCACCCGGCACAGCCAGAAGAGGACTGTCCACCCCTCAGAGCCTGGTTCCTCTCTAGGTTTCTAATCTCCACCCGGCACAGCCAGAAGAGGACTGGCCACCCCTCATAGCCTGGTTCCTCTCTAGGTTTCTAATCTCCACCCGGCACAGCCAGAAGAGGACTGGCCACCCCTCAGAGCCTGGTTCCTCTCTAGGTTTCTAATCTCCACCCAGCACAGCCAGAAGAGGACTGGCCACCCCTCAAAGCCTGGTTCTTCTCTAGGTTTCTTCCTAGATTCCTGCCTTTCTAGGGAGTTTTTCCTAGCCACCGTGCTTCTACATCTGCATTGCTTGCTGTTTGGGATTTTTAGGCTGGGTTTCTGTATAGCACTTTGTGACATCTGCTGATGTAAAAAGGGCTTTATAAATACACTGCTCAAAAAAATTAAGGGAACACTTAAACAACACAATGTAACTCCAAGTCAATCACACTTCTGTGAAATCAAACTGTCCACTTAGAAAGCAACACTGATTGATAATAAATGTCACATGCTGTTGTGCAAATGGAATAGACAACAGGTGGAAATTATAGGCAATTAGCAAGACACCCCCAATAAAGGAGTGGTTCTGCAGGTGGGGACCACAGACCACTTCTCAGTTCCTATGCTTCCTGGCTGATGTTTTGGTCACTTTTGAATGCTGGCGGTGCTTTCACTCTAGTGGTAACATGAGACGGAGTCTACAACCCACACAAGTGGCTCAGGTAGTGCAGCTCATCCAGGATGGCACATCAATGCGAGCTGTGGCAAGAAGGTTTGCTGTGTCTGTCAGCGTAGTGTCCAGAGCATGGAGGCGCTACCAGGAGACAGGCCAGTACATCAGGAGACGTGGAGGAGGCCGTAGGAGGGCAACAACCCAGCAGCAGGACCGCTACCTCCGCCTTTGTGCAAGGAGGAGCAGGAGAAGCACTGCCAGAGCCCTGCAAAATGACCTCCAGCAGGCCACAAATGTGCATGTGTCTGCTCAAACGGTCAGAAACAGACTCCATGAGGGTGGTATGAGGGCCCGACGTCCACAGGTGGGGGTTGTGCTTACAGCCCAACACCGTGCAGGACGTTTGGCATTTGCCAGAGAACACCAAGATTGGCAAATTCGCCACTGGCGCCCTGTGCTCTTCACAGATGAAAGCAGGTTCACACTGAGCACATGTGACAGAGTCTGGAGACGCCGTGGAGAACGTTCTACTGCCTGCAACATCCTCCAGCATGACCGGTTTGGCGGTGGGTCAGTCATGGTGTGGGGTGGCATTTCTTTGGGGGGACGCACAGCCCTCCATGTGCTCGCCAGAGGTAGCCTGACTGCCATTAGGTACCGAGATGAGATCCTCAGACCCCTTGTGAGACCATATGCTGGTGCGGTTGGCCCTGGGTTCCTCCTAATGCAAGACAATGCTAGACCTCATGTGGCTGGAGTGTGTCAGCAGTTCCTGCAAGAGGAAGGCATTGATGCTATGGACTGGCCCGCCCGTTCCCCAGACCTGAATCCAATTGAGCACATCTGGGACATCATGTCTCGCTCCATCCACCAACGCCACGTTGCAACACAGACTGTCCAGGAGTTGGCGGATGCTTTAGTCCAGGTCTGGGAGGAGATCCCTCAGGAGACCATCCGCCACCTCATCAGGAGCATGCCCAGGCGTTGTAAGGAGGTCATACAGGCACGTGGAGGCCACACACACTACTGAGCCTCATTTTGACTTGTTTTAAGGACATTACATCAAAGTTGGATCAGCCTGTAGTGTGGTTTTCCACTTTAATTTTGAGTGTGACTCCAAATCCAGACCTCCAAGGGTTGATAAATTGGATTTCCATTGATTATTTTTGTTTGATTTTGTTGTCAGCACATTCAACTATGTAAAGAAAAAAGTATTTAATAAGATTATTTCTTTCATTCAGATCTAGGATGTGTTGTTTAAGTGTTCCCTTTATTTTTTTGAGCAGTATACATTTGATTGATTGATTGACTTACCACCATTCTCTCTCCTTCGAAAACGACTGCGGTGGCTTTGATCAAGCCTACAGGATACAGGAGACTTCAGGGGGACTGTATGAACTGTAATGACTCCTTCAGTAAGACAGGCCACAACACCAAACTTTCCCATTCAATATGCTCTTCCTCAGTTAGTTTTGGAGATGTTGCTTTGGGGTGTGCTATAACATGGTGTCTGTCGTTCCCACTGACACTTCTAATACTCCTCTACCTCCCTTTGGGCAGGGCTCTAGTGTTAGAGAGGCAGAGACCACAGAGTGATGGGGGGGGGACTTTAATTGGTGTAACACCTTCACTGCTTGGTTGTTTATTGATGCGACACCTTGCCTGTCACTGACAGGGATGCACTGCTGTAGGACTGTGGCGCACTGCAGGGAGGGAGCAGTGCAAGGTTAAGGAAACATCCATATATCATAAAAAAGCTACAGATATGCCGCTGGTAGCATGTGCTTTGGCAATTGGGTCTCTTTCTCTCTCTCTCTCTCTCTCTCTCTCTCTCTCTCTCTCGCTCCCTCTCTGTCTCTCTCTCTCTCTCGCTCCCTCTCTCTCTGTCTCTCCCCTTCTCTCTCGCTCTCTCTCTCTCTCTCTCTCTCTCCCTCTCTCTCTGTCTCTCCCCCTTCTCTCTCTCTCTCTCTCTCTCTCTCTGTCTCCCCCCTTCTCTCCCACTCTGTGATTGACAGGCCGTGTCTCGGGGTCTAGCGTGTGGACAGTGACCGGAAGAGTGCAACGGGCGGGTGATGAGCTGTCAGTGTGAAGGTGATGGTGGGTTCCTGGGTGAGGGGGGGAGGAGAGGAGCGGGTACTGCTGATGTGAGGGGGTGAAGAGAGGAGGGGGATGGGGGTGGAGGTGCCAGCCAGGTAGAGCATCTATCCTTTTATATGGAGCTTGGTTTCACACAGCCTAGCACAGTACATCTAGAATAAATACAGAGAGAGAGAGAGAGAGAGAGAGAGAGAGAGAGAGAGAGAGAGAGAGAGAGAAAGCGTGTTTGTGAGTGTGCTCTGTGTGTGCCCATTGTTTGATCAGTTGGGTTCATGTGTGTACTTGTGTGTCTGTGTGCGTGTACGAGTGTGTGCGTGCAGAGAGAGCTAGAGAGAGACTGCTCGTGCATCTCTCATTCAAAGTGGGACTCTGCCGTTGCCATGCATAATGAGCAGCTTTAGTCTAGCAGTGAAATCTACAGACATTCAACAGTTTCATGTCGCTTCTGTTTTTCTAGCATATATAATAAAGAACAAAAGTGTTTATATTACCCTTAGTACCTGATTGGCTACTTGAATCCTCTCACAATAGGATTCCCTTGCATTTAATTGGACCTTAGAAACACTGTTGCATAGCGTGATCATTTGTGTCTTTCCCCACTATTCCTCTCTTCCTCTCTGACCACCTCGTTTGTATCAACATCATCATCAGCACCAACCCTTCTTACATCCACACAGACTCTGCAGATATTTGTATCTTCATTGGAATAATGTTAGTTCTCTTGTCAGCATTTTAAATGAGTCCTCTTGTTCAAATGTTCTCTCCAATTCCCTCTCCCTCTGGCAGGATAGAGTAGAGTACTCAATATAACACTGACTGAACCTAGCAGGAAAGAATAGTCCTATCTATCTATCTATCTATCTATCTATCTATCTATCTATCTATCTATCTATCTATCTATCTATCTATCTATCTATCTATCTATCTATCTATCATCTATCTATCTATCTATCTATCTATCTATCTATCTATCTATCTATCTATCTATCTATCTATCTATCTATCTCTACAAGTAACTGCCAAAATAATGGAAACACTTCAGTAAATGAAGGATACAAGGTGCATTAAAAGTAGGTGATTCCACACAGGTGTGGTCCCTGAGTTAATTAAGCAATTAACATCCCATCATGCTTAGCGTCACTGAATGGTTTATTGTGGTCACTGAATGGTTTGATGAGCATGAAAACGATGTAAACCATATGCCATGGCCGTCTCAGTCACCAGATCTCAACCCAATTGAACACTTATGGGAGATTCTGGAGCGGCACCTGAGACAGTGTTTTCCACCACCATCAACAAAATACCAAATGATGGAATTTCTCATGGAAGAATGGTGTCGCATTCCTCCAATAGAGTTCCAGACACTTGTAGAATCTATGCCAAGGTGCATTGAAGCTGTTCTGGCTCGTGGTGGACCAACGCCCTATTAACACGATTTATGTTGGTGTTTCCTTTATTTTGGTAGTTACTTGTATCTATCTATCGATCTCTTGATCAACCTACCTACCTACCTACAGTACATACCTTACTGTTCCTACCTACCTACCTACCTACCTACTTACCTACCTACCTACCTACAGTACATACCTTACTGTTCCTACCAACCTACCTACCTACCTACCTACCTACCTACCTACCTACCTACAGTACATACCTTACTGTTCCTACCTACCTACCTACCTACTGTCGTGTCTTTGGCTATGCCGGATTAAGTGATATGACATGCTAACTTATAAAATTATTTCTCTGTAATTGATATTACCTGATTAAGCTAATCATGTAAATGTAATTAAGTAGAAAGTCGGGGCACCACAGAAGAACGTTTATAGAGCTGTTATCCTCTGAATAAACTCTTAAAATACTTAGTAATATTTTACATCGATAGCAGTCAATCTTAACCCGTATGTTGTTTCAGTCTCATCATGAAAGTTGTAATTCTTGGTTATCTGCACGAACCCAGTCTTTACTAAAATCATCCATACATCAATTGTCTTAAAATCATTTATTTACTACACTAAGTAATTAACAGAAAACATACAAACAGTAATTATCGTCACACAGGATTGGTAGGGGAATGTGCCCTACTGGCTAACAAGCATGGCTGGTCTGTTAGACAATGGGTCATAAAACGGTAAGCTGAGAAGTTACACAGAGTTCATTAATATTAACAATTGACAATTGAAGGCTCACTCATTCGGAAACAATTGCAATATCAATATATATTTACGCTCATGTGTCGTCGGGATTCTTGTTGGAGAGTTTTGTTCTGATGGAGAGTGTCAGCGTTCTCTCTCTCTCTCTCTCGGTTAGAATGGATCGTTCAGAGCGACATTCATGAATGTCGTCATAGAATGGATGTGGTTGGTCTTCGCGTTCGATGATATAATTTACTTAGCTGCAGACTAATAATTAATATCAAAGACTTGTTCTTATTCTGTCGGTCTCGATAGTAAAAGTTAACCACGTGGTATAGTTCACTTTCAGTAGAGTACTTGGCTGGTCAAACCTCTGGGCCAAACTCACGATGGAGTGTAGGCCTGGTCTGTAGAAATGTAAATCAGGGGGTCTTTTATAGTACCCAGAGAACAGGCTTGTCAAATGACGCCTGGTCCTGTATGTGTCCCTGGGGGCGTGCCTATGACTGAGCTAGACTTGGTTACAGAAATATAATTCTATCACATTAACATCAGTACATAGCATCTCAATGTATTACAAATAGCTTTATCCTTAATAATACATTGTATACACCCATGTGGATTCAGTCTCATCGCTGAGGCTATCATGTAGACCGTTTTAGGGTAATATGGCTATATTGTCTCTTCTGAGTATCACAAAATTGTACCAAGCGGATCAGTTCGTAGCTGGAGTCTTCATCAATCTTCCATATCTTCTCCAGAACACACATGTCGCTAGGTTCTCCAATTCTATGAGTTGGAAGAATTTCCTTTGTCTCTCTATGAAACATGTTGTAGTAGATTCTCCTCTTGGAATTTTTACAACCCTGGGTTGGGGGGGAAGGTAGGTTGGGTGATGGTACAAAGGGGAGGGGGTCAACTGTCCTTCCTGTACCCAAAGAGGCCAACGTCATGACATACCCCCCCTGGTGGTTTGGATCTTGTTTATCCTGCAAGTTACAAATCAACATAAAATCATGACCACGTGATGTCCCATTGGTAGATCATCGTTGCAGTCCTCTCTGGTGGTTGAACTTGGTAGGCTCTCTGAAAGCGGAGCCGTCCACCACAAGGATGGGCAGTTGAGGTCCGGTTGGTGATCGCCGATGCGGTCTCCTCTAGTGGCGTACCTTGGTAGGTTCCCTGGAAGCTGTAAAGTACCCCAGGGAGGGCCAGGGGATGTCCTGGTTGTTGATCGCCGTTGCGGTCCCCCCCTCTGGTGGTTTACCTTGGTAGTCTCTCTGACAGCGGGCATGCCGCCACAAGGATAGGTTGTGGGTGTCCGGATTTGGGGTCGCCGTTCCGGACCCGTCGTCCAGACTGGAAGATCTGGGCAGTAACTTAGGCAGATGTTAACAACGCACACACACTCATGAAATATATATGATTACATTCATTCCCCAATGAGCGGCTTTGTGGCACTAAGTGATGGTTGTATGGGGACTTTGTTTATGGCTCTATCACTTCCTGTGTGTCAAAGGAACTGAACCGAAAAGGAATGAAAGCATAAACAAAACAAAAATATACAAAATATAGTTCTCACACAAAAAAAAAAAAAAATCATCTAATTGGACTTTATTCTATATACGTCCAATGTTCTGGCAAAATGATTATCATGGCATTGTCTCTAATGCCATATCTAGGGTTTTCCTACTTGGTGTGTTGCTTAGGCGCTATCCTAAGTTGATAACTATATGATAAGTCTACAGCTATAATGCACTAGTTTTGGGCAGTCTACAGGTATGACCTACGGACTTCTGGGAAGAAAACTGGTGAGTGCTGTAGAGTCAAAGGCCTAGAAGTAAATGTTCAACTTTACTAAGGCTGGTATATTGCTTGGGCCCTTAAGTGGTCCTAGCATAAATCCTAATTGGATGTTCCGTTGTGCATGTGCGCTTCTGCTTACACAAGCGCGCATGTCAAGGGAAGAAAACCAAGTATCCGGGCAGATTACAACTTGTTCAGAATGAGTCTGACGTAGTCAGGTAATTTTCAGGTCAATGCCTGGAGGTCAGTCAGAATTGGTGTCAAGGGAGTCTGTAGTAGTTTTTCTACAAGTCACTGTTTCTTCCACTTTTGTAGTGGCGATAGGTATGAAGTCTATTTCATAGCTATGTTATCCACGGAGGAGCTAACCTCACGACGGAAGTACTCTTTAAGTATTGGACCAGTCATACGTGGTGTGATCATGGTTCATGACTTCTAATAATTTTCCTCCTGAATGGAGGGTCCTATTTATTAGTGGCATGTGTGTTAACCATTGGAAGAGTGCACTGGAGATTCCCCTCCACGTTTTGCACTCTGAGTGACTCCTATGTCGCTGTTGTCAATGGTAATTTGATTGGTTAAATCGCTAACCTTCTTACTGATTGTAGCTGGACTGACTGTGGTATTGGTACTGGTATTCAAGGGGTCCAGTTGTCCTACCGATTTATTCTGAAATATTATCTACCGGAACACATGATTGGAGCATTTTACTAGTTGTATGGTAGTTGAACCTACACATGGCAAAGAATGATTACTGATGCCATTTGTTTTGGAGGTGGACAAGTCCACTGGACTTCCTTTACGACCAGTGTGGTACACCTCAGTACTATCTTAGATGTGTTCTAAGATAATCCCCGTCTAGGGGCCTGTCTGCTCCTCACTGTTCTCATAGGAGAGTTTACAACTAGATTTGATTTATGCTCTGGCGGCCTCGTACGGTGTTGTCCGTAGTCTTGACCCCCCCACCGGCCTCGATGAGGCTCATCATGGGTCTGGGCTACTATTCCCCCCCTTTGTGCCTCGGGACCCCCCCACCAGCGGGTGGTGTTGGTGTCCGATGCGCAAACAAGAAGATCGGACCCTACGTACAAGTTTTCAGCGGCCGCGTTGTTATGAGAATGGCTGTAACCTTTCAACCAAATCTCCTGGTGTTTGTGCTTCAAAACGCTCAGTGGCTGTCGAGGCCTGTCAGTCACCACCGCGTCCGTGTGTGGCAACCTCTTCAGTACCTGCGAACTGAGACGAGGATATCGGTCTGTGATATCGCAAAGTGTTTCACCAGTGGGGGTCATCGGGTCAGTTGCTGGACTGACGCCATTAGTGTCATTGTAAGGGGTGACAGTCCCGAACAAAGCGGAAGGTGTATCATCGGAAGCAGAGTATACTCTGTGCATCAATGTTTTACTTGCTGAGACGGCCGCAGTGCTTGCGGAAGTGTCCAAAGGGCAAGAGAAGTTCATATCAACTATCGTATTGCACGACTGCAAGGAGGAGGGAAGTTGCTTATTCACAGAGGCAGCTGGCTCGAAATCATGAAAAGAATGGTCAATCAGGTTGGCTGATGGAATGTGTCGAGATATCGTAATATCTCCTTGGATCGGATTCTGCACCAAGAGGTTTCTAAACGTCTTTTTCCCAAGGGGTGCTTTCGACAGATACCCCTCGTGAAGGACTGCGTTGCAGCTAGCGTTAGGGGAAGAGAGTGTGGTCAGTGGAGAAGGCACTGTGGCCTGTGACCATACCTGGTTGGTTTTCCAATCCATCAATGGGAGTAACCGATCAATCAAGTCTGCTCCAAGTAGGAGGGTTACAGTTTCGAGGCTGGTAACATACACAGGGTGAACGAGCGATACGTCCTGGAAGTGTAGTTTCAGCATGACTCTCAATGTGAGAGGCGAGGTAGTCTGAGTGACCCCTCGAAGTTTAGTGTCGCATCGTTCCACTTTTAACCAACGTTTAGTTGGCTTCAAAGCCCTTTTGAGATCATCAAACAATGTTTGAGAGATGAGTGATATTGTCGCACCCGAATCAATTAGCGCATGACAAGCTAAGCAGTCCTCCAGGACTGTTTCCAGGTATGGCCGTTTAGATTCGTGGTTAGTGGACATATTCCCCACAAAGTGGAGTGGTCGTTCGCAACGACGTGATGTGCCATGTCTGTTCAAGATGGAAGCAGATTGACTTTTCCGATTTTGAGGGGGCTTGGCTTTAACGAAGCGTTTGACCTTTATCTTCGCAACTTTTGTATCAGAGTCTATAGACAAAGCCCGGGGGCTTGTTTCTTGATCAAGCGGGCCCTGGATAGGGTCTTGAATGAGAGCGGGAGAAATTTGAACTTTAACGTCCTTGCTATGGGTGTTAATTCCTGCGGACCTGGTGTCCGGTAATTCCCCGTCTAGTCCTTGTGACTTATCTTTTACCCTTTTCTCAAATTGTTCTCGCTTAAGTTCTTCCCATAGTGGGACTTCTGGAGAACATTGGTCTACGTTTTGATCGTCCTTCAACCCTTTGTTACCCTTGTGCTCTGACACTTTTTGTGGGTTGGGTGCAGGAACGCAGCGAACGGGTCGATTGTAGCGGTAGTCATGTTGATGGCTACGTACTTTACAGTTATTTCGACCGCGGAGGTTATTGGAATCATGGTTTCGTGGTAGAAACTGTTGTTGTGCGTCATCTCTCGACGCTCCAATACCTGATAATGCACCCTCTAACTGGAGTGAGTGCTCCTGGTTAAACTTCAAAACCGAGTGGTCAGGGCTCTTAGCGTTGTGAACTTTTGATGCCTCAAAAGCTGTGCTTGCAAGCTCTCTGAGTTGTAAGATAGGTAAGCCAACGTGGGCGGCAGGGCCCAAGTAGGTAATGAAGGTGGGATACATGTTCGACAGAAACATTTGTTTGAATGGTAAAAGCTCTTCCATTCCTGTTTCTGTGAGTAGGCCAAAGTAAGCTGAACGAAGCCTATGATAGTAAGCTTGTGGGTGTTCGTTCCGAGCTTGTTTGACGGTGTTAGCCAGTGAGCTATCGTGTTTGCGAGTCGCAGAACCACTGAATTCTAATTTCAAAGCTGTGGCAAGTTTAGTGTAGTCATTTAGCACGTGTTGCTGTTGTAGACGAATGAACCTTGTCACGTGTCTATTTGACATTCGCTTCAACAGGTAAACCCTGTCAGAACCCGTAGCGTTTGGGTAGCCATCCAACGCGTCCTCTATGTCAGCTAGGAACGTCTCAGTATCGTTTGGCTGACCTGGAACGGGGTCAAAGGTGGGGAATTTCTTGACGAGTTTGTCAAGGTATTCCGCGCCAAGCGGGCGGAGAGGGTTGGCTTCATCCTGTGGAGAGATTGGGGCCGAAAGGTCAAGAGAGGAAGCCAAGCCTTGTTGTTGTTGGCCAAGAGGCGCCATATTACTCAGTACCGAAGGGCAAAGAGGAGAAGACTGAGGGACACATGAGGGAGGCAAGGTCTGAAACCTATTGTCTTCACTCCTGTGAGTACAGGGCTCCGGTTGCTTGGATGGGAAGTCGCGCTGTAGAGCGTGACCATTCTGGATTTCCTCCAGATGGTACCTAAGGGTGGAATTCTGCTGCATTGCAGAGTCCACTTGAGCGCTTAGAGTACTGATTTTGGACACGTGAGTGTCACACCTGCTCCTTTCGGTCTCAAACTTATCTGTCATGGTTTGCAGATAGAGGTCTTGAGTACGGAGCGAGAGATTCAGTGATGAGATTTCCTCTGCTTGCTTAGAAATCAATATTTCCAACCTCATCACCTGAGTTCTCTCATCATTCATTTGGTCAGCGACTTCAATAAGTTCTGCTGATTTATCATCCAACTTTGTCATTGTGTTCATTAACTGATCGTCTTTGGTCTGCAGCGCTTTGAGGAGCACCGTGTTATTTTGAGTAACATTCAACAAAACAGCATGCATGTTGTCAAGTTGAGCGCTCCTGTTTGTAGATAACTCTTCAGATTTATCTAGTTTGGCGTGGACATCATCGTATTTAGTTTTGGCTAAATCGAGTTGTTCCTGTAGCCTATGATTTTGTTCCTGTAGAAAACGATTTTGTTGAAGAGCTTGTGCTTGTTCATCGTCATACGTTTTTGCAATTACATTTAATTGTTCAGTTTTCAAACGCAGTTCCATAGCTAGCAGAATTTTTCCCTTGTCTGCCTTGGTCATTGGTTTCCCGGTTCTCTCCACCTGTCCCTTTATGTCTACCATTACCTGCTCGTGCTTCAGCTGTGCACTGCGGTATTGGACAGATGGCAATCTCGGATGGCAAGACATCAGAGCTAGACTGGAGAGAACCTTTACGAGGCCTGCGCCCGATGGTTGATTTTGGAAAACATTGTTGTCTGCTTTTCCACTAATGGCATAATTAGGGTTGTTATCGCTGCTGAGGTCAGAGATCAATCCATTTACGGGTGGAGGTTCACTAATTAGCGGGCGAGTGGGGACCACCCCCTCTGATAGCCTGCACATTATTAGAACATTTGAAAGGAAAAATGTTTTTCCTAATTTTCCAAAATTTGGTTTTGGAATGTGGGGAGCTGCAAAGACGATTTTAATCTATTTATAGACGTTAATGAACCATCAGTACTGTACAGTACTGTGGAAGTTGGGCGTGAATGAATTTGCAAAAGCAAATTGAATTAATCAAATGCCAATGATTAGTCCTACCTGGGTAGGCTGTCTGGGTATTAAACTTGAATTACCTGAGAGTTTGCTTCATCCAGGTTAATATGCAAAGTTTAAGTTGTCTCATTTAATTGGAAGAACCTAGAAAGGTATGTTCGACAATTTAACTTATTAAATTGAATGAGACGATTGGTTCCTACAATCTCCATTGATTGGATATCATAAGTGTAAACCGAAGGTCAAATGTTGGGACCCTTCACCACTAGGGTACGCTCCTACCTGGGCTGAGCGTCAGTAAAGGGGTTTTACTGACTGTGCCTTGCTAAAGCAGATTTTACTGATTAATCTATTTAGGATATATCAAACCTGTATAGGCTATCTGGGAATTAACTTTGAATTACCTGAGAGGTTGCTTCATCAAGGTTAATATGCAAAGTTTAAGTTGTCTCATTTAGTTGGAAGAACCTAGAAAGGTATGTTCGACAATTTAACTAAATAAATTGAATGAGGCAATGATACCCAAGCAATTCAGATTGCGGAGTTATCCTAACAGTAATGTAGTTTAAATGTTTAGGGTACATTCACCACTATACTTTCCCTTAAGGCCGAAGCCACATGGGATTCACTCCCGTCAGTAATGGGTTTTACTGAAGGTGCCTTGCTAAAGCAGATTTTACTGATTAATCTATTTATGATATATCAAACCTGTATAGGCTATCTGGGAATTAACTTTCAATTAACCTGAGAGCCTTGCTTCATCTAAGTTAAGTTTGGAAAAAGTTAATCATGTCTCATTATGGACGCCCAATCAATATTGGATATTTTTTAAAAAGATCCACTTGAAAAGGTAAATCTGGCAATTTCACTTGTTAGTTAAATTGAATGAGACGTCATATCCCGTGCTCCACGTTTGAATTTCCCCTAGAGATGTGCTGGCAATTCTTCACCACCAGGGTGCAGAATGATGAAATTTAAACGGAAGTACAAAGGTCGGACTTCCGTCGCGCTACGGAGGAATTTTAAACGTGGTACGGAGAGAGGAAATGTTCCCTCTCTGTTAGCTTGCCCGTAATGCTAAGCTATTGCTACTTGGTTCAGAAGTATCCTTCCAAGCACCAAAATAGGATCCTTTCACTTATGGAAAGGGTGGGTTTTCTAGTGACGTCTCACCTTAACCCCATTCAGCATATTCTGCTAGCGTTTCTGCTGACCGGAGCGACACGGTACTAAAATACAGATACGCATACGGTCTGCCCACACTGTCCTAGTGCGGTAGGCAAATTATTCGGCTCGGTTACCGGACAGTTAACTTCTAAATTCTAACCTTACTCTAGAAGTTAATATTTACCGACAGAAATAGTACCGTTTGGCCTAACGGACTAAAACTGGAATTTATTCCTCACTGCTATCGATATAAGACCGGGGCTATTTTAAATAGCTTCTCTCAATGGAAAATGCACAATCACTTTGTTTAGATAGCAGGCTGTTTGTACAATTCTGTTTGCACAATTGATATATAGAATTTCACAGCAAAGTCCAATTCTATCTTAGATGCCTCACACGGGGCACCATATATGTCGTGTCTTTGGCTATGCCGGATTAAGTGATATGACATGCTAACTTATAAAATTATTTCTCTGTAATTGATATTACCTGATTAAGCTAATCATGTAAATGTAATTAAGTAGAAAGTCGGGGCACCACAGAAGAACGTTTATAGAGCTGTTATCCTCTGAATAAACTCTTAAAATACTTAGTAATATTTTACATCGATAGCAGTCAATCTTAACCCGTATGTTGTTTCAGTCTCATCATGAAAGTTGTAATTCTTGGTTATCTGCACGAACCCAGTCTTTACTAAAATCATCCATACATCAATTGTCTTAAAATCATTTATTTACTACACTAAGTAATTAACAGAAAACATACAAACAGTAATTATCGTCACACAGGATTGGTAGGGGAATGTGCCCTACTGGCTAACAAGCATGGCTGGTCTGTTAGACAATGGGTCATAAAACGGTAAGCTGAGAAGTTACACAGAGTTCATTAATATTAACAATTGACAATTGAAGGCTCACTCATTCGGGAACAATTGCAATATCAATATATATTTACGCTCATGTGTCGTCGGAATTCTTGTTGGAGAGTTTTGTTCTGATGGAGAGTGTCAGCGTTCTCTCTCTCTCTCTCTCGGTTAGAATGGATCGTTCAGAGCGACATTCATGAATGTCGTCATAGAATGGATGTGGTTGGTCTTCGCGTTCGATGATATAATTTACTTAGCTGCAGACTAATAATTAATATCAAAGACTTGTTCTTATTCTGTCGGTCTCGATAGTAAAAGTTAACCACGTGGTATAGTTCACTTTCAGTAGAGTACTTGGCTGGTCAAACCTCTGGGCCAAACTCACGATGGAGTGTAGGCCTGGTCTGTAGAAATGTAAATCAGGGGGTCTTTTATAGTACCCAGAGAACAGGCTTGTCAAATGACGCCTGGTCCTGTATGTGTCCCTGGGGGCGTGCCTATGACTGAGCTAGACTTGGTTACAGAAATATAATTCTATCACATTAACATCAGTACATAGCATCTCAATGTATTACAAATAGCTTTATCCTTAATAATACATTGTATACACCCATGTGGATTCAGTCTCATCGCTGAGGCTATCATGTAGACCGTTTTAGGGTAATATGGCTATATTGTCTCTTCTGAGTATCACAAAATTGTACCAAGCGGATCAGTTCGTAGCTGGAGTCTTCATCAATCTTCCATATCTTCTCCAGAACACACATGTCGCTAGGTTCTCCAATTCTATGAGTTGGAAGAATTTCCTTTGTCTCTCTATGAAACATGTTGTAGTAGATTCTCCTCTTGGAATTTTTACAACCCTGGGTTGGGGGGGAAGGTAGGTTGGGTGATGGTACAAAGGGGAGGGGGTCAACTGTCCTTCCTGTACCCAAAGAGGCCAACGTCATGACACTACCTACCTACCTACAGTACACAGCAAAAAGTCCAGTGTTGAATTAACTCCCACAGAGTTGATTTCAACACTTTTTGAGGGTTTATATAGGTCCACACTCTCCAGAGTTAAATTAACACTTTCAAAATAGTTAAACATTTAACACTCTGCCAGAGTTCCTTCTTTAACTCGCAAAACAGAGTTAAAGTAACACTGCTCCGAGTTAATTTTTATTAACTATTTGGGTAGTGTTAATTTTTATTAACTATTTGGGTTGTGTTAATTTCACTCCCTAAAGTGTCAATTATCTACACTGAAAAAATGTTAAAATGAATTGTTAATTTATTCAATATTATTTAATTAAATATATACTTATAATAATAATAATAATAATAATAATAATAATAATAATGAATCACAATAAACAATCATTGTCAAAAACATTTATTTGTGCCTTCTCCCTTGCAGTCAGTTGAATTAAAACATTGTGAATGAAGGTATAATGTACATACTTTCATCTGAAACATTGTATGAGCTTTGAATATCAAACGGTTTATGAAATTTAAGCTCAGACATTTTTAGTAGACATCTTTCCACACTTCGTAATACTCTGAATGCATGATGATGGTCATCAAAATTCTCTGTAAATAGCTTGTTTGTCAAAAAAAAAAGAAGATCTTCAACCAAAAGTACATCACTTATTTGACAAAAGACTGGCATGTCTTCTTCCATTGCACTGCAAATAACTAGTCCAGCTTTATATTCTACACCATCAACTTTAACCCAACTAGTTGACAAAACATCTTTTGACAAGATCGTTTCAAGCATTTCATTGTTGACGACATTCTCATCTCTGAAGAGAAAAGATTTAATTGGCCCATACTCATTTTGTTTGAGGGTGAAGGTTTCCCAGTGATAAGCAATGGCCATCTGATGCTTTTTAGCAAGCGATTTGGTTATGTTTTTGAAATTTTTAAAACAATCTTTAAACAGCTTGTGTTTGGCCTCAAACCTCATACACCACGTATATAATAAGGGGCCAATTTTCCTTATAGAAGATGGGTAATGGATCATAAAATGATGCTTAGGTATCAAGTTTCTATGTGGATACAAGTGCTTAAATAGTTTGTGGTGGTCAACAATCAAATGCTTTAAATATATTGTCATACCTAGAGTGAGAGAAGGTGAAAAAACTATGTTCATTATTTGAAGTAACAACAGTAACAAATTCCAGTTTTTGTTTCCTGCAGGAATAATGTCAAACAGTGGGATGTTTTTCACAAGACAATGTCTGAATAGAATTCAAACCAATGCCATTGCCAAAACTCTCCAAAATAATCTTTGTAGGAAGATTTTTTCATTCTAAAAATCCATAATCAAAACAATAAATCCTGGAAAGCAAGTCCTGTTCTGACATAGTGTTGCGTGAGATATCCAAAAAGCAATTTGATCTCATACTGAACCACACCCTCAAGAAGATCATGCATGATATCAAATGAATAGTTATTACAAACATGGAAATACTTCAATGAATTAAACGGTTTGCCTTAAATGGGATGAGACGCTTATCCATTGTGATGTAGAAGCTCTCAATCTTGCTCTTCTGACGCCCAACAGCGAGGAGGTACGGCTGCCGATCCTGCTGGTTGCGGAGATGCTCCTCCAAACTGCAGCATGACTAGGGTTGAGATCAGAAAACTGAAAATTAGACAAGAATAATGTGCAGCCAGAGAAAACTACATTATAGAAGTGATTATTCAAACAGCTTTCATTGGCTAGTGCAAGATGGGAATGAAGACTTAATTACAATTCCATCCACTTTTTAACAACCCTCATTTACATATGTGGCTAAGAAGGTGACGTGACAAATTATTATAATCACGTTAATATTATAATTACCTTATGAAAGACAACAAGTCTCAACTGCATCACATGCACTAATTTTTGGAGACTTCAGTCCCCCTGGAGGTGGTGGAAGGAGATGTAACAGCAACAACAGGGAAGCCATTTCTTGGTCGTAGGCTGAGGACAAAGAGTCACAAGAATTAACTGAAAACTCTTCAAATGTAATACTTTTAAAGTTTGAATGAGAACAGGGAGGCATTATGAGAACGTTTTAAACAGTCATCCATCTATTAGTCACATTTATCCCAAAAATCAGATCAACGTTCAGAGATACACAGAATAAACAAATGAAATATTATTGCAGTTATAATTTAACTGCAATTATAGCAAATTTATTAAAATAAAAAACTCACTTGTTGGCTCATCAAGATCACTTCCTGGGGGACTTTCTGCTGACTGCACCAAGCGACGCAACTCTGGTGTTGAGGTGAGCCGCTTAGCTTCTTTTATGACATTTGGCTTGAAGAACAAATCCCATTTCTGAAGAAGCCTGGAGGATGTGTCGCCATCAAATAGGAGAGTGAAGTCTTGGTCCACCTTTAAGAAAGAAGATATTCATCTACTACTACTTCAGGAAATACTTTCAAATTTCAAGCCATTCTAAACATCTCATCCCAAACTTACCAATCCTTTTGTATCCAGGAATCTTGGGAAGCTGGAGAGGATATCAACACTTCTGCCTGGGTCATTAACAAGCTTCTGACGGTGCTGAAAGGTCTCTCTCATCTTCTGGAAAAATCAGGGAATTGTCTGTGGTATGGTTGAGCAAAGACATGGCCTCTTGGCAAGCATCACCATCAAGCTGCCTTTCAACATTAACAGTCCTTTGGAAATTTGGGCCCCCTGGAGAAAAGTCAATTGGGCTATTTGGTAGCAGTGCAGATCCTCGACGAATCTTCCTCTGGACTGTTTTCAGACGCCAGAAATGTATCCTGTGCTGCTTGCAGCATCATAGAAGTGTTCCTGAAATGGAAAAAAAGAAAATAAATGCGTTGTCATACCAGGCTCTTGAGAAATCTCACGAAATTCAAATATCAATGTCATCCACAGTTTTGTGTCACAACATGACATGAAAGAGTTAACAATAATAATGCCTATTACATAGCCCTTCTTGGAGTATGGATCCTTGAGGGAAGGGAACAACATCACTATCCCACGCGCATAATCTTCTCTGATTGCTTTAGTGGGGCGGTGCCTGAGAGGAGATATTAAATTAGTACATTTATGCAATGGCCATGCAGTTATCTGGTACAAATAAAAACAATGTGAAACAAACATACCCATGATTGTCAATCATGTAAGCCACCGGGATGTTAACCATTTTTCTTCTTGCAGCATCTGTTAGGGTTTCTGTTGTTTGGTACTCCTGTAGTACTTCTTCACCCCCAGACTTGCCTCTTAGCACAGCTTCAATCAACTAATACAAAACAAAAACATTACAATACAAAACATGGTGATAAATAGCTTTTCTAGAGACTCAGAGTGAAACAATGTGAAAGCATTAAGAAACCTGTTCAGCAGACACAGCATCATGTGTATCCTCAATTCTTTGTCTCTTGCTAGGGACATCATCTAGGATTATAGTTGATGCACTTGAGCTGAAGCTTGAGTCAGACGTCTCAGAAGCAGAAGACAAGGAGAAATCAGAGAATTCTAAAGGAATAGAAAAAATGCAAATAATTATATTATGTAAGGTGTAAAGTTCTTTATTATACCTGCCTTGATATCTCACCCTGATCTGAGAATAGTGTCAGCACCACATTGCCTTGTCCAACGAGGTCGCTGAATATTTCTGCATCAACTCTATCTAATCTATCTAACCACTGGCCTGACCTGATCTAGCGGTGAGGGATGGAGCTCCTCTGCTGGTGGTGCCTCTAGCAGGATCACTGCAGCAGAATGATTATCTAGTGTAGCACTTCAACTTGGCGCTGGTTTATTTTTGTATTAAATTGACATAATGTGTGCACTCTAAACCAATAGCTATGGAAGTAACCCAGAGTGGAGGCAGCAGTGGAGATATTGGGTCAGAGGATGTCTACAGAGAGTGGTGGCAGGGGTGAGGAATATAAAGACACCTGTGTGTCCCCAGGGCCAGCTAGTCAACCTGCCGCAGTCAACCTGCCGCAGTCAACCTGCCGCAGTCAACCTGCCGCAGTCAACCTGCCGCAGTCAACCTGCTGCAGTCTGAACAATAATCTGGTCTGGTCAGGGAGAGGATTGCTGGGTGATGGTAAAATAAGATTATACTTGATTGTTTGCTTGCGCTGAAATGTGCCTTTCCGATACAATTCTTCCTTAGCAACCAATACCAGACAGTTAAAACAAGTTAAAATAGATAACTGGGTACACAGAAAACCAATACTGGAGTAGAAATGAGCTGTGTCATATCTTGTTTGCCCTATGCGCCAGCCGGGGCAACGGGGATGAGTGAGTGAGTGTCATATCTTTACGTAACAAACCCATGAGTCAGAGAGTTAAGGAAGGGCTGGTTCTGAGGAGAGGAGAAATGTTGGAGGGGGATAAAATTCAACAACAACTCAAAGACCACAAAGCATCTGTCACTGCAGCTTTGGATCAAACTTCTCACAGAGACCTTTGCTTGACTGGAATAATGTTCTAACAGACAAGCAGCACAACATTCCCCAATGCCCCCTCCCCCTGTGCTGCTTGCATCCGATTAACAAGTGAACCGCAACAAGAAGAAGTAGAAAATGTGTGTTGTGTGTGTGTGTGTATGTGCGGTGCGCATGCATGCTTGCGTGTGTGTGTGTGGGTGGCGTGCGTACGGCGTCTCTTCCGACATTATTCATTTAGACTTAGGGAAGTTTCCCAGCAGGTTATTTATACTGTATCGTCTGCCAATCGTTTCTCTTACATCTCCAGACAGAGAAAAACCCAAGGGATGTTTCTGTGTGTGTGTGTGTGTGTGTGTGTGTGTGTGTGTGTGTGTGTGTGTGTGTGTGTGTGTGTGTGTGTGTGTGTGTGTGTGTGTGTGTGTGTGTGTGTGTGTGTGTGTGAGAGAGATCGAGTGAGTGAGAGTGATAGTGTCTGTTTGTGTGTGTGTGTGTGTGTGTGTGTGTGTGTGTGTGTGTGTGTGTGTGTGTGTGTGTGTGTGTGTGTGTGTGTGAGAGAGAGAGAGATCGAGTGAGTGAGAGTGATAGTGTCCTGTTTGTGTGTGTGTTTGTGTGTTCTGTTTGTGTGTGGTGTGTGTGTGTGTGTTCTGTTTGTTCCCTTGTTTTTCATTTTGAGAGCTGTCCATAAACAACCCTTTGTCTCTCCCAGGGCTGCAACAGTGTTTGGTGCTCAGCACAGCTTTGACCTGTGAGTTGAACAGTTAGACAAACAGACATTGCAGAGGGATTCTTCTTGAGGTGGTGGGTTGGATGCCCATGATATATGGCAGAGAGAGAGGGGGGAAACGGTTAGAAAAAGGGAGAGGGAGTGATGGGAGAGAGAGAGAAAGAGAGAGAAATGAAAAGACAGCAAGATAGAGAAAGCTTTTCCACTGAGGCAGCCCTTCTCTTAGCCTGGCTGACGCAGGACCCACGTGACTACACAGGGCATATAGAGGCTGGTGTTAGCGAAACGATCCCTAGACTTTCTGGCAGTATTATCATGAAATTGCAGGGGATAGGCATTGAATATGGCAGTTAAGCGACTAGTTCACACATATGTCAGAGCAGCTCACAGATCACTGCACCTGTGCATAGCCCATCTATAAATAGCCCAAACAACTCCCTCTTCCCCTACTGTATTTATTTATTTTGCTCCTTTGCACCCCAGTATTTCTACTTTGCACACTCATCTACTGTCAAATCTACCATTCCGGTGTTTTAATTGCTATATTGTATTTACTTCGCCACCATGGCCTATTTATTGCCTTTACCTCCCTTATCTCACCTCATTTGCACACATTGTATATAGACTTATTTTTCTACTGTATTATTGACTGTATGTTTGTTTTACTCCATGTGTAACTCTGTGTTGTTGTATGTGTCGAACTGCTTTGCTTTATCTTGGCCAGGTCGCAGTTGTAAATGAGAACTTGTTCTCAACTGGACTACCTGGTTAAATAAAGGTTAAATATATATATATTTTTAAATATGTATGCCAATATGTATGGGTTGGATTTGTACAGTTGCTAGGTCACCTAAGGTATTGTATGCAAAGGACATAATACACATGTTAATGGCATCAAACAGTCATTATGAACTGGAGCCTTGTGGATTACTATGCATGAAGCCAACTGGCAGTACTCTAGGTTAATGTTGGCGTTACTTCAGATAATAAGCTGCGGCCGTCTCAACTAAAATAGAGTTTAACGAGGGTTTCCCTATCCCATTCTATCTATAGCGAACTGCTTTTGACCACGGCCCATATGCGCTAGAAAGGGAATAGAGTGCTTTTTGGGAAGATCATCACAGAGGCTTGATTAGACACGCTTTAACTGAGACATGTGTTCGAGCACGGCGCGGGCGGCAGGCTACGACCGACCATAGAAATAGAATCTAGATTCTGTTACTATGACACTAAGGCTTCTTTCCTCTGACTTAACATGCTCTGGACAAACGCCTGACGCGCTGCACCGCACCTTATGGTAGCTGCGTAGGGAGCGCCGCGCCGGCAGGTGTGTCAAACCAAACCGCCTCTCCACTTCAATTCCCAATCGTCATAGGCTCAGATGAGCAACTGTAATCAAATGATTTGACGCGGGGAGAAACACACACTCGACACACGCGAGCACCCGCGTGCACGCACACAACACTTCTGTGCTCATTAACACGTACACAGGGACACTGGGTAGCTGTCTGTCTTTCTGACTCACACGCTCTCTTGGACGAACTGTCTTCATCTCCTATTCCCTGAGAAACAGAGGCGTAAGCCTCAGCTAGCTGCAGACAGACGGACAGAGAGAGAGAGTGTGTACGTGTGTGTGTGTGTATGTGTGTGTGTGTGTGTGTGTGTGTGTGTGTGTGTGTGTGTGTGTACGTGCGGTGCAGGGAGCTGTGTCTGTGGTGGATCAACGGTGTGTGCCTACCCTGGTCCGTTCTTGTTTCAGACAGAGGAGAGGACAACGCCCTTCTCTCTCTGCTAGCTCCTCTTCCTCCTGTCACCTCTATGGTGTCTCTGGGACAGACACTTCACCACAGCACCATCCATAACACCCAACTCCACATGATATATGATCATCAATATCTCTGGCCTGAGGAGCAGGTTGGCATTTATTGTCATCAATCTTGCCCTGGAAGCAGCTCTGCAGTGGTCACTAGCTAGCACAGCCAAAGTCATAAAATCTGGTTTTAAACCTAACCCTAAACTTAACCACACTGCTAATCTTAATGCCTTACCCTAACCTTAAATTAAAAGTAAAAAAAAACACACTTTTGTTTTCATACATTTTTAAGATAATAGCCAATTTTGACTTTGCAGCTGGCCCATCTAGCAAAAAAGGTTCCGTTCTGCCTCCAGGGCAAGATTCATAACAATAAACGTCAACCTGCGCCTGGGGAGAGCGTCAGTCAGTTGAGGGACATGTATTTATTTAGGTAATCAATGCAGGTTGGAGAGACAGAGAGACAGGATACAGGAGGGATGGCTCTGACACATGTTCATTAATCAGTCATTCAGGAACAGCTCGGTCAGTAGAGCTGATAAGGAACCAATGATAGTCACGTCATGTACAATACGTGGGGTAAGGATGCTGTGTGTGTGTGTGTGTGTGTGTGTGTGTGTGTGTGTGTGTGTGTGTATGTCAAATCAGATCAAATGTTATTTGTCACATGCACCTTACAGTGAAGTGCTTACTTACAAGCCTTTAACCAACAATGCAGTTTTAAGAAAAATAACAAAAAAAAAGAAATAAAAGTAACAAATAGTTAAAGCAGCAGTAAATAACAATAGCGAGGCAATATACAGGGGGTACCGGTACAGAGTCAATGTGGAGGCTATATACAGGGGAGTACCGGTACAGAGTCAATGTGGAGGCTATATACAGGGGGTACCGGTACAGAGTCAATGTGGAGGCTATATACAGGGGAGTACCGGTACAGAGTCAATGTGGAGGCTATATACAGGGGGGTACCGGTACAGAGTCAATGTGGAGGCTATATACAGGGGGTACCGGTACAGAGTCAATGTGGAGGCTATATACAGGGGGTACCGGTACAGAGTCAATGTGGAGGCTATATACAGGGGGTACCGGTACAGAGTCAATGTGGAGGCTATATACAGGGGGTACCGGTACAGAGTCAATGTGGAGGCTATATACAGGGGGTACCGGTACAGAGTCAATGTGGAGGCTATATACAGGGGGTACCGGTACAGAGTCAATGTGGAGGCTATATACAGGGGGTACCGGTACAGAGTCAATGTGGAGGCTATATACAGGGGGTACCGGTACAGAGTCAATGTGGAGGCTATATACAGGGGAGTACCGGTACAGAGTCAATGTGGAGGCTATATACAGGGGGTACCGGTACAGAGTCAATGTGGAGGCTATATACAGGGGGTACCGGTACAGAGTCAATGTGGAGGCTATATACAGGGGGTACCGGTACAGAGTCAATGTGGAGGCTATATACAGGGGGTACCGGTACAGAGTCAATGTGGAGGCTATATACAGGGGGTACCGGTACAGAGTCAATGTGGAGGCTATATACAGGGGGTACCGGTACAGAGTCAATGTGGAGGCTATATACAGGGGGTACCGGTACAGAGTCAATGTGGAGGCTATATACAGGGGGTACCGGTACAGAGTCAATGTGGAGGCTATATACAGGGGAGTACCGGTACAGAGTCAATGTGGAGGCTATATACAGGGGGTACCGGTACAGAGTCAATGTGGAGGCTATATACAAGGGGTACCGGTACAGAGTCAATGTGGAGGCTATATACAGGGGGTACCGGTACAGAGTCAATGTGGAGGCTATATACAGGGGGTACCGGTACAGAGTCAATGTGCAGGGGCACTGGTGTTGAGGTAATTGAGGTAATATGTACATGTATGTAGAGTTATTAAAGTGGCTATGCGTAGATAATAACAGAGAGTAGCAGCAGAGTAAAAGATTTGATTAGCTGTTCAGGAGTCTTATGGCTTGGGGGTAGAAGCTGTTAAGAAGCCTCTTGGACCTAGACTTGGCGCTCCAGTACTGCTTGCCGTGCGGTAGCAGAGAGAACAGTCTATGACTAGGGTGACTGGAGTCTTTGACAATTTTTAGGGCCTTCCTCTGACACCGCCTGGTAGCTTGATCCAAGTATGTGTGAAAGTGTGTATGTGTGTGTATGTGTGCATTGCATGTATACAGTAGGTGTGTGTGATGTGTGTGTATGTTTACCATTTAATCTCAGCACTTGCACTGACAATGGGCCAGAGGTAGACTGGTGTGATGACATCATCAATAGGCCCTCAACTAGCCTGTACTCCAGCACACTGACTCGGTACCGGTGCCCCCTGTATATAGCCTCATTATTGTTATTCTTATTGTGTTATTTTAGTCTACTTGGTAAATATTTTCATAACTCTTCTTAACTGCACTGTTGGTTAAGGCTTGTAAGTAAGCATTTCACGGTAAAGTCTACACTTGTTGTATTCGGCGCATGTGACAAATAAAGTTTGATTTGGTTTGATAAAGGTACTGAATCAGATAAGGAGCCAGGAGATTGGCTGCTGATAGCTGGTGATAAGGCTGCTGGGTAAACTGGCTCGGTCCTATTCATCAGCCTTTCTCCCGCTGAACCAGGGAAATGTTATTTACACACATACAAACCTCAACGTAAAGCCTTCCCACTGGGCACACACTGGTTAAGTCAACGTTGTTTCCACGTCATTTCAACAAAATGACTTTGAAATGACTTTGAATTGACGTCCATGCCCAGTGGGTTACAGCTAGCAACCTCAAATGAAACCCAACTAAATGGGATTTCACAAATGATTATTTTCCATCTGAGTGCTAACATCTTTTTGTGCTGTTGTTTTTTTCATGAAATGGTAAGTCAGCATCGCTTGTTTATGGAACTACATGTTCTATGGAAACGAATTGGCAATGGAAAATTGCTTGTTCATCCTCTCGGGGAACAACTGGTACCTGTTATTGTACCCGTTAAATCCCTGACGTGTTGATATCTGTTGTGAATGTTCTCCTCTCTCCTCTCTCCTCTCTCCTCTCTCCTCTCCCCTCTCCCCTCTCTCCTCTCTCCTCTCTCCCTCCCTGCAGCTCCAGCGTCTGAAACGCTCCCTCTCCTTTAAGACCCTGATGCGCAGTAAGAGTGTGGAGAACTTCTTCCAGAGGTCCTACAGTGACGCCCGTCTCCCCCCGGACTTCATCACCGACCCGCCACCCCCCTCCCCGCCCCCTGGCTCTCCACTCGCCGGTGAACGCTCACCCTCCCTCTCTCCGTCACTCAGCCCCAACCCCTCCCTCTGCTCCCACTCCCCGTCTCTAAGCTCCTCCCCCTCGCTGTCTTCCAAGGCCCCGCCCCAACCCCACCTGACGCAGGTGACCCACTGCTTCCAGGAGCACGTGTTCCGCAAGCCCACCCACTGCCAGCTCTGCAAGCACCTGATCGTGGGTAAGGTGCCTACTTTACCCCCAGGCCTCTCGACACTACCAGCCTGATTAGGCCTCGGCGTCTATGTAGAATTCGTTGCTTCATTCAGCCATGTATCCTGGTTGCTTGATCTTGTTTTTCTAGCTGGTCAGTATTCTTACTTTATGAGGTCACAGCCACTATCCATTATACTACAATCCACTTGACTATTAAGTGAACAGACTTCAAAGGCAGCACTTGACTAGGTACCTAATGACCGGAATAATTCGTTCCTATTCAATAGCAATAACAATGTAATATTGATAACAGTGAAGCAAACATTAGGTGGACTATAATTGGAATTTATGCCGGAGAATAGCAGAGGCACCACAGAAATGGTATTGCACTCCTCTCGTGGTTGTAATCTTGGTTTTAGGACATAAAGCGTACGGTTTGATTGGATTGAGAAGCTGAGGGCAAGTCTAGTTAGCGTGTTCACGTGCCCTTGATTTGATATGCTGCTGCGTGTGTACAGGTCCCTTAACATTCTCATACTCTTTTCCTCTTTGCTAAATCTACTTCCTGTCGCCATGATTGATTGCAGAAGATGTCTTCCTCTTTGTTTTTGCTTGTGTTTTGCTTACATTGTCGTTTTTTTCTTCACCCCACCAGCTGATCCAGCTGAT
Source organism: Salmo trutta (assembly GCF_901001165.1). Classification (NCBI taxonomy): domain Eukaryota; kingdom Metazoa; phylum Chordata; class Actinopteri; order Salmoniformes; family Salmonidae; genus Salmo; species Salmo trutta. Next base: position 47,545,010 of record NC_042957.1, read on the forward strand.
CCAGCTGTCCTGTAGCCCGCCTCATCGCTCCCAGTCTCTTCTCTCTCTCTCTCTCTCTCTCTCTCTCTCTCCCAGTCTCTTCTCTCTCTCTCTCTCTCTCTCTCTCTCTCTCTCTCTCTCTCCCAGTCTCTTCTCTCTCTCTCTCCCAGTCTCTTCTCTCTCTCTCCCAGTCTCTCTATCTCTCTGACTCTCTCTCCCAGTCTCTTTCGCTCTCCCAATCTTTCTGTCCTCTCTTTCTCCCGTCTCTCCTCTCTCTTCCCGTCTCTCCTCTCTCTTCCCGTCTCTCCTCTCTCTCCCAGTCTCTCCTTTCTCTCCCAGTCTCTTATCAGTCTCTCTCAGTCTCTCCTCTCTCTGTCTCTCCTATCTGTCCCAGTCTATATCAGTCTCTCCCCTCTCTCCCAGTTTCTCCTCTCTCTCTCCCAGTCACCCCCCTCTCTTCCAGTCTCTCCTCTCTCTCTGTCACTCCCAGTCTCTCTCTGTCACTCCCAGTTTCTCCTCTCACTTCCAGTTTCTCCTCTCTTTCCCTGTCTCCTCTCTCTCTCTCCTCTCTCCCAGTCTCTCCCCTCTCTCCCAGTCTCTCCCCTCTCTCCCAGTTTCTCCCCTCTCTCTCCCAGTCTCTCTCCTCTCTCCCAGTCTCTCTCCTCTCCCCCAGTCTCTCTCATATCTCCCAGTTTCTCTTCTCTCTCCCAGTTTCTCTTCTCTCTCCAGTTTCTCTTCTCTCTCCAGTTTCTCTTCTCACTCCCAATCTCTCCTCTCTCTCTCCCAGTCTCTCCCCTCTCTCCCAGTCTCTCCTCTCTCTCTCCCAGTCTCGCCCCTCTCTCCCAGTCTCTCCTCTCTCTCTCCCAGTCTCGCCCCTCTCTCCCAGTCTCTCCTCTCTCTCTCCCAGTCTCGCCCCTCTCTCCCAGTCTCTCCTCTCTCTCCCAGTCTCTCCTCTCTCTCTCCCAGTCTCTCATCCCTCTCCCAGTCTCTCCTCTCTCTCCGTCTCTCCTCTCTCTCTCCTAGTCTCTCCTCTCTCCCTCCAAGTCTCTCCTATCTCCTCTCTCTCTCCTAGTCTCTCCTCTCTCTCCCAGTCTCTCCTCTCTCTCTCCCGGTCTCCTCTCTCTCTCCTAGTCTCCCCTCTCTCCCTCCAAGTCTCTCTCTCCTCTCTCTCTCCTAGTCTCTCCTCTCTCTCCTAGTCTCTCCTCTCTCTCCGTCTCTCCTCTCTCTCTCCTAGTCTCTCCTCTCTCTCTCCTAGTCTCTCCTCTCTCCCTCCAAGTCTCTCCTATCTCCTCTCTCTCTCCTAGTCTCTCCTCTCTCCCTCCAAGTCTCTCCTATCTCCTCTCTCTCTCCTAGTCTCTCCTCTCTCTCCCAGTCTCTCATCTCTCTCCCAGTCTCTCCTCCCTTTCCTAGTTTGTAACAGAACTGAGCTTGAGCAAATAGAAGATTCAGTTCAGTTCATGTATTTTTTGGTTTGTGTTTCCACGTCTTTGTCATGGATTGGTAATCATAGGGCTCTAGACTAAATCCTTCTAAACAATATTTTTTGGCACGGTGAATAAGTAAACCTTGAATTGGAAATAAATAGTTTGGATGAGTCAAAACAATGCAGC